>NC_141762.1:36459261-36759261 GCF_982258835.1 Parasteatoda tepidariorum | reverse complement strand
ATGAACATAAAACATTCTTCCCCCTTGATGTTCATTTGTTATCAATCAATATAATTACCATAATTTTATACAAAGAGCATGGAAAAATACATATCTTTTTTCTTTTGATCCAAATTGACTAAATCAAAAATTGGTTTTGAAAAATTCTTAAGATTAGCTGCTGGGTGGGTTACAATAAAATAAAATTTGTGCTCAAATAAGGAGTAACATCTTAAAATTTACTGTATGCAATTTGTACAATTTCAACCATAAAATGTCAACATAAGACTGAAACCCGCATTTTGTTCATTCTCATTTTTTAATAATTAATTATTCTTATCCTAAAAAATTGGAAAGAAATTGAAAAATAATTCATAATTTTATCAATTAAAATTCTTAGAAAGCAGATTGTCTTAAAAATCAGCATATACTAAGTATAAGCAAGTTTATAGATATATTAATAATCTTATACATAAATTATTTCCAAAAAAATTTTATTATCTAAAAATTATACTTTAACACACTATATCTATTAAAACAAATTATAACAACAATTTTTACAGCGACAGTATCTGAAATTTAATCATTAAATAATTAAAACTTTTATCTATTTTTGCTATTTCGAAAATCGTTAACAACATAAAATGGTTTTTAATTGAATCATTGAGGATGTTTAATTAATATTCAAATAATGATTTGTGTACTTCTACATAAAAGGAAAGTTTTTTTTTTATTTCTTCACGAATATATGTGAATTGTATTATGGACTTAGAAAAAAGTAAATGTATTCTTGCTTCCTTTTTCTGTATCTATATAACGGTATGACACTTTATTTACGTCGCACTTATGTTGCACAATGGGCTATGGGTGATGGTCTGGGAAACATTACCCGAGGAGGATCCAAAGACAGCATTACCTATTTTAGAAAATAAGCCAGAACTAAATACTAATACTTGGAAAACACCAGTAAATGAAATTTAATGAGGAAAAAAACTATGGCAATGAACTGATCGTAAAGACATGGTTGCTAGTAAAAAACGGATGTCAAGCTTCACTGACTGCGGTCAGTAAGCGAGTGGGTGACCACTTTGATCAACCTGAGTAGAGACCAAGAGTCCGCGGTGTTAGTTCTTGTTAAACTATTTCATCGCAAATTGTTCTATTTCACCCTCAGATCATTGAGATACCAAAGTAAGGAATCCATCCCCTCCCCAGGATCAAAATTGGGATGTCACCTCTTCGGATCATTCTCAGGGATATTTTCCAGACCGTCTCCAATAGCACATTATGTAGCTCCAGCAAAAAATATGCATAGAGGATGAAGTTTATCCTCAATTGACATAATCTAAATCAATCCCGCAAGTCTTGGTGCTGTCCCTATATATAAAGGAAAAAAGCAAATAAAGCAAAATTTAAGGCACGCCAGCAACCACTACTTGGGTTGGGGAAGAATTGAAGGGAAGGTGAAAAGATCTATTTTTATTGTTGCTTTGTTCTGAATATTTGTACAGTTACTGTACTATTTTGAGCTAGAAAGAAATAATAAAATAGCGGTTAAGGGGAGTCAGCGTACTTTACCATTCTTCCAACTATAGATTCTCAGGGGACGTACCTCCTGGGTGCTACTTTGCATCTCGTGGGCATGCAGTGGATCTTGGTACATTTGATGCTCTACTATATCTGGACTTCTTCTCTTTTCTGTATTTTTTACTTCTAGTGAAATGTAGATAAAGCACCTACCTACCTTGACACTGAAAAAAATCGCGTCCAGTGAAACTGATTCTTAAAGGAGAATTCACACTGCATGCAAAACAAAATGCATATGCGAATTTAGTGAGTGACCCTTACCAGTCAATCTCACTGCATACCGCACACGATTAATATAAATAAATAAACTCATAAGGAACGTGCAATTATAAATTCATAGGTGACGTGCAATGTTCTATCATAAATTTTTCCTTAGTTAGAAACATTTTTATTGCAACCATTTCACAAATTTGATTTGAAATTAGTCACTCGGCAGAAACTTTTTTATCAACACAGATCCACTTCAACTTCGTTGATTATGATAGTAGAGATGCAGCCTTAGTGAATAGGCAACCTTAAACTATATTTCAATTAACGTTTGTGGAGTTGGCAACGAGTATTTGTTTGGTTTCTGTCTGTATTGGTTATGGATTCGATTTTTAAAGAAATTATAATTTTATTCATTTTTGTGATATAAAGCAAAACACTTTCGTGTAAGCAAAATAATCTATACTTGATTGTAAATAAAATTCTTATTTTATCTTTCATGAAAAATCTGCGCACTTAAGTGTTAACTTATTAAGCAATGTTTTTGAGTTGTAATTATACTATATTGGGTTATGATTTCTCAATGCGATTATCTCGCTCAGCTAAACATATGGATTACGACAGTTATACCTGTTTATAAGTTTAGATTCTTTGCTACTTGTATATGTTACTGAGTTTTTTGTCATAGGAGTTTTTTCTTTAGAATTTTAATTTTGCCTAGAAAATAATTGTATAATTCTGTTCTTAAAATTGCTTATTTTTGCCTGTAATAATTTTATCAAAAAAAGTTAAGAATTAACTAAAGGTGATATTATTTTAATTTTTTGCTAGTAAATATTTATTGTGATGTTGAATTTTACATTAAAGTACCTATCTTGTTGGTGTATTCCTTGTTGAAACAAGGTTTGTTATTCCAATTTAAAGCAATTTTTTTAAAATAATTTACAAAAGTAATAAAAAATTTCATAAAAGTAATTCTGAATTTTACCTTCCTCTTAGGAAAATTGTTTCTGAATTAATTCAGATTTGCCTTTTTGTTTTGTTAAATTACTGCATCATCTTTATTGTTAACTTATTATAATTTGTTAAGTAACCCCTAATAATGATATTATAATTTGCTAAGTACTATTATTTCATTGTAAAGTTTTATTTAGTGTTTTAGTATGAAATCATTTTAGTAATGTTTTAATTTATATCAACAGTACCTACAATTTTTATGTGCAGTGCACAATACGCAAAATAAAAAATGAACCTCCCTAAATAACTTTCGATCTAATAATCAGATCAATACATTCTAGGACTCAATGTTAATGGTTCTGAGGGGTGACCTCAAATTTGGTGTCAAAATTAACAACCTAGTCTTCAATTTTGGCAATGTTTTTATATTACACAATGTTAAAGGGCCTTTTTAAAGTCCTAGAAATTATAATTTACATATTTTATGCTTAGTGCTAAGATCACTCACATCATTTCAATTGTATGTTTATGTGTTTTTTTTTATTTTGTTTTTGTTTCTTAAGTCTTAGCTTTGAAAAGTAATTGAAAGTCTACTTGAAAAAAAAAATTTTTAAAACCTTTAAATACGATTTAAACTGTAGGTATTGTTTTAAGTCGAACAGTGCTATTTTAATGTTAAATATTTCAATGGAACCCTTTTCGCTAAATTTAAAATTATTACTAAATTTTTATATTGCAAATAAGACGATAATTACTTATTGTATTTATTTTTACTGCTTTGTAGTTGTTGCAAAAAAAATCAACAGACCATATCTTTTATAATTGAGTGATACAAAATGGCTGAAGATGCAGAACAAAGTTCTTCATCTCTGTCTACAAGTGAAGAATTTGAAATTGTTGGTGGAGGTGATGTTGGGATTACTAAAGAAAATAAACAAGATAAACCACACTTTGAAGATTTAAATAAAAATGAAGGAAATTCGGTTTCTTTGGTAATATATTTTTTTTATGTTTCTTTTTGCTAATAAGAAATTTATTGTCCATATGATAAATTATTTACTTTTTTCACATTGTACTAATAGTATATGCAATTTGCACCACTATTTAGTGATGGGATGACAACTTCAACTTTGTATGTAGGAACAATTTTATAAGTTTTAAATCTACTCTTTCAATAAAACTACTGAGTTGAATAACTAAAAATGTGCATGTTGATATTATTAAATGGGTTTTATGTCCATATAATTTTAACTTACCTAAATCAATTCAGAGCAGAGCAAAAATTTCAATTATGTTTTGCCCTCATAAGAAAAAATTTTAAAATACATAAGTAAAAATTACTAGATAGTGTAAGGATTAATTGGAATGCAACAGTGTGAGAAACTTTTTTCTTAAAAATTTATAGTTGTTAAAATAATCTTAAAACAAATAAATGTTTAGAAATAATATAGCTCAAAGGAGATTATAGCTACCTGTTTATTTAAGGTATCCAACAAGGTGAAAATAGGTAATTTTGAATTTTATTTCTTATTTACAATTTAGCTTTTGTTCATTAGTTTTAGACTGAGAATGAATGTTATAATTTCTAATTATTTTATTCATATGAAATAAATTGTTTCAGTATTTCTTGGCAATTACATACTTTGAATGTCTTTTTTAAAAAAAATTTTGATTTTGAGAAAATCTCTTTATGCTAACATACACTACAAAAAAATTTTATATAGAATTCGTTAAAACTTCGTTTGTAGATTTTGTATAGTAATATTAGCTATGTTTTGAACTAAAAACTAAGTCTGAATTTATTATTTTTATCATGATTTAGTTAAGAATGTTTGGAATTTTTCTTCTAAAAATCAATATTTGACAATGTACGTATATAGTTCTATTTCGTCGTATATTTGAAATTACTTAAAGATTAAAACATCATTGTTCAAAAACATAAACATATTATTGATTAAGAAAAAAATATTTTGATATCTATGCATTACAATTTGTTGCTTCCGTGACATTAATAATTTCTAGTTTTTATTCTTAAATTGGCACTTATTCTGAAGAAAAATTTATAAATTTTTAAGACTTACTTTAGATTTTAGGACCCCAAAAAAATTAAATTTTTAATTGTTTTAAAAAGAAATGTATCAAACTCTTTTAGATTCCTTAACATCATATTTAATACAATTTAGATACATACATACAATTTTAAAGACATGTAAAAAATACATATATATTTTTGAACATACTTGCTAACTTTTAGGCATTGCTTATACTATGATGTGTATTGTTCAGCTACTATAAAATAGTGTTAATTAATATCCTTAATTTCATAATAATTGTTTTTATAATCTAGTTAAAAGAGACGGCAACAAACAATTATAGATTTTATTGATAGGAATAGTACTAATTGTGCAGAATTTAATCTGAAAGAAATTTGAAATCCTTTAAATTTATATTATGAAAAACATCAAAAATATATGTGTTGAGAGAAAGAAAAACTAGATTGGCGCGTGTTTTGACATGCGCTCTTCAGTGGCAGGCCAACCCAGGGCCTTCCTGATTATTTACTGATTTAAATCATTCCCAATAATGTATTATTTATCCTCTCAAGTATTATATTTAATTTCTTATAAAATGCCATTGAATGATTTTATTTCTTGCCTTTATTTATCTAGAGCATATTTTTTTTTTCTTTGACTTTCAGTTAAATGTTACCAGTGTAACTCAGAGCAAGGATCTAAAACCTAATAATAAGCTGAATCGAAGTGATAAACAGTTTAAAGGGGAACCAGTTATGGATCATCCACTAGCTTTACTCAGTCCTCAAGTTCCTGATTCTAATGCTTCAAATCAAGGTGCACCTGATACTCCTATTACTCCTGAATCTGCTGCAACAAATGGAAATATTGGCATAACTCCTTCTTTGAGCTCTTTAGAAGAAAGTAAGTGATTTATGTAATAGACTAACAGCAATATGAATCTATTACCAATTTTTTCTAATAGAAATAAATCCCTTGAATAAAGCAGACACTGTTTCTAGTCTTTTTACACAGGCAGTGTTATGGATTAATTTTCCTTTCATAGATATTAGCTGAGAAAAAACTCGACTCATTGCTAGTGAGGTTGTGTCAGTTTTGAACTAAGATTATTTTTCAACAATGTTTAAAATTACTTTTCCTTACTCGATAAATTAAATTTTTGATTTTTATTTAGGTAGTATATAATGACAGCATAATGGTTGTGAAGCAAAAATGGTGTTTAATATCTCAACTACTTTTAATTTAATTAAAACAAGAGGTTTATTTTTATGCTACAAGCTCATGTTTCTTCAATTTAAAACTTGGTATGAACAATGATAAATGTATACAAACTCTGACAAACGTCATGGAATTCAATTTTTATTGAAATGCATTTATTTAAAATATTTGTAGTATTGAGTATTATACTTTTATTTTATTTTGAGAGTCTTTAATTGTTTTTAAGAAAAACTTTAGATTTTGAAGAAAAAAAAGTATTTTGTATCATTCACGTCTTTTTCTTTTGAGCGATTTCATTCTACATCAATCATATTCCCGTTTATAAAAAAATTTCTGTAGCATCTTTTCCCATTCTTGTATTAATTCTTTAAATGTGACATTGTAAAACAAAATTTTTACTTCTTATTGCTTGTGTTTTGAATACATATTTGATGATTAATATTGCATTCCTTTACCCAGTAAAGTTTTGCCATCTTGTTCAGACTCATACTGTATATTCTGATTTCATAACTTTACCCACTGACGACTCTGCATTTAAAAAGTCGTATTTTAATCTGCAGTCTTCTGCATAGCAAAACTGGTTTTTCTATGTTATTAAATAGGGAAATAATGTATCGGGAGAGAAACATTCTCCCACTCTTTTCTTTTTGCTAAACTGACAGTGGGTTAATGCAAGTTTAAGCATTGTGTAATTGATTATTATAAAATGATACTCTCATTTTACTTAATTTTTCGTTTGAGATTATTTACTGTGCTCTATTTTTTCTTACAAGATGTATTCGTGAGAAATTCTTTGATAATCATGCTGGCAATACTATTTACACGTATTGTTAACAAAATTATTTCTTTGCTATACTCTGTTTCAAGTTAAGAAAAAAATCATTATCCCTATGGAGAGAGCCTGTTTGCATCTAAGTGCATGTTAAATAGATGCCAAGCTCCTAACACAAACAAATATCAACCTCGTCAACTTTTGAAACAATGTAGCAAGGCCTTTTTGTTTATAAAAAATAACATGAATTAAATTTCTATTAGTTAGAGTTTATTTTTTAAAAGACTTAATATATTGTTTTGAAAGCATAATTATATAATTTGGTAGAAATAAAACAAAACTATATGCAGTCTCGTATGATTACTTACGTATTAAACATGAATCATTTTAATTTTCAGAACAGATTTTATCCAGAAAAACTTCTTAATTAATTTTTTCCCCATTTCAGTTAGTCTTTCTCAATCGTCATCTCTTCATTTTGCTGATACTGACTGCTCCCTTTTCCCTCATATAACTTATTTGGGGTGTGCAGTGATAAATGCTCCTCGAAGTGAAAAAGAAATTCAAAGAAACATGGCTATTTTAAATGAGCAAGCTTTGGATCAAGCCATTGAGATTACACTCTCAGTTCCTAGCCATTCTGAAGGTTCAGTCACGTAAGTTGAGGAGCTCTGATATTTTTTATAATTTTCAATTATTTAAATTGTTATTTAAAAGAAATCTTAATTTTTATTAGATTTGTTTGACCCCTCACATGGGCAATCTTGTATATCACGTTATTTTATTTCTAATGCTGATCTGAGATTTGTTATAGAAAAAATGGATAGGCTAGATTATATTAAATTTATTTATTATGGATGACACCACTATAGTGCATTTTTCTTGTGTACACCACTTGGTACATTTTGATGATTAGCTATTTGATATGTAAATTTAATTTATTGATTATTATTTGATACATTGGTTTAACTTGATTTTAATTTTTCGAAATTCAAAATAAACCTGTAATCAAATTGTTTAAACTTTGTTTGTACAGTAATTTTTTTATAACTTTTACTCTAATCCCTGCTCTCTAGTCACCCCCACAACTGAAATTGCAAAAAATAACTTACACTATACCTATATATTTATTTTCTGTGGAAAAAAAACTTGATCATTTTTTAGCAGTTTTTCCAACAAAAAAAACTCGTGCATTAAGGGGTTAAAATAATAATTTTGTACCTATAAATAATTATTTTAAAAAGGTAGGTCAATATTTATTAAAATGTGTGTTTACTACAAATAAAGTTGGGAATTTCCGGTAAAATATGCAAAATTTATGGGAATTTATATTTGAAATTGTTTGTTGTTTCTCCTTATATGGGCAAAAAATTAAAAGTTTCAACATGTTTGTTATAAAGTAATTCCAAAAATGTGGCTAATTTAAATACAAATAAATTTCGTGTTTTAATTTTATATACATGAAAATTTAGATATTACCCTATCATTTTTTTCGTTAAAATATACTCTTTTTTTTTAAAGTGCACCTGTGCTTTACTTTGTTTTAAAAAATTATAAATCAAATTGTAGCTGAAATTAATACAAAAACTCATGGACGTACTCAATTTGTAATTTGTTGGTAATGAAATGTTAAATAAAAAGTATTCATTTATAGTATTAAAATATTATTGTTGTAAAAATAAAATAACAAATTATATCAACTATTTATTTGTGTGGTAATAAAATAAAATATATTACAATATCCATTGATCATATAAGAACTTGTCTTAAAATATCTATATTTCTGATTAACGAGAGACCCATTTTTAAAAAAACAAATTTTGTATTTTATGAATGACGATAGTTTATAAGTGGTTTTCAAGCAGCTTAATTGTTTCTGAAATTATATTTTAATTACATAATATATAATTGTGTATATAAATCGACAAATAATATATAAATCAAATTTTTGTATATAATATAACCAAACATATTAAAAAAATTTTTTACTTAAACTTATTCTTAATCTGAATATTATTAATATTTAATATGAGCATGCATTCTTACTATCACACCTTTAACTTAAATAAAAATATTTTAAAACGATTTTACCATATTTTATTTATTATTTGTAATGTAAAAGTTTTTTTTTTTTAAAAATATTTTAGTTTCAGAAAACTTATTTTCTATTTTAAACTTAAAAATACAATACCATTAAAAACCCATTTTCCAAACTATATTGTTTAAGTGTTTTTATTTGAAAAAGTTAGGCACTTAAAGTTTTAAAATCATAATTATTTTGCACATACTTGCTAAGTTGTGCCCCTTTTTCTTTTTCAGTTTATTAGATTCTGATGGTAATACTGAAATTGCCAGTTTTCTTATACATTGCATCTTATTTTGTGCTCGTGGTAGACCAGAAACACCTGAAAAGGAATGTTTTGCATTTGCCTGCAGTCACGGAGAAACTGCAGAAACATCAATATTTCATTGTCATATTTTCAAATGTGATAGCCCTGATACAGTAAGTTTTCAGCAATCGAGTACAATAATGGTTATTCAGTTTTTGAACCATATTTTTTTCTGATTTCACTTTATGTCTTTTAAATAATATGTGAAATTTATTGTTATAAATTATGCACAGTGGTGTTTTGTAAATTTTTTGAAATTTTACTAAATAGGAGACTGTTTTAACATACTTTATTGTTTTTATTCATCATTTATATTTTGTTTTAATTACTTATGCAGCTTTTGTGAAAAGTTTAAAACTGTACTGCAATTAATTTTTTTAGGTTGTAAAACTCTTGCAATGTTTTGCTGCTGCTTTTCATCGTGTACCAAAATTTTCTCAAGGTAGAGCTAGTTCCATATCATCAGAAAGAAATATACCAATTGGCTTGTCAGTTAAAAACAATCAACAAGTTTTCATATTTGAAACAATTTTAGATGTAAAAGAAGAAGATTCAAAGGTAAATCTTTTCCTGTAAAATCTTTAGCTTTTTTTACAAATTCTGTATGTTCTTTTGAAAAATTGAGGCAGAAATTAATCTTATATTTTTATCATAAAATGTAATTTCATTTTTATTTTAAAATTATATGTTTGCTTGTATTGTTTCTCTTAGAAAATTTATACTTCCTTACAAATTTCATTTTTACCTAAGTATTTTGACAAAAAAAAAATTATACAATGTGTCTGTTATTTTTCACTTAAAGTCTTTTAATATTTTGTTGTGTTAAGTTATATATACATGTTATCAACATTTTTTGGTTAAATAAACAAAGCCTGACTAGCATTATTTCATCTTTGCTGAGAGATTTATTGGCAAATAATTGAAATAATTTTTATTCTTACTATCATATAAATCTGACTTAGAATTAATTTCAAAATGCCTGCATTAATAAATTTAACTAATATAAAGTTATCAATTTTTTTAAATGAACATAATAAAAGCTATTCAAGATGGAACTGATGTTAAATTCAAAACTGAAATTATTTTGATTCTGCCAAATATGGATATACATTAGTAAGTGCACGCTATTCCTAATAATGTAAAAGAATGCAAATCTGCCAATGAAAATATGGTAAATGTGAAAAACGAAGCTATAAAAACCATTATTGTTGAGAGACACAAATCATGGCAGGATGCATTTCCAAGCACTATGTAAGTGATTAACTTATCATTAACTAGAAAATCTGAATGTAATAAAATTTCAAAACACCAAGATGAGCTGATGTGATATTGAGCCAATGAATTTTGCCGTTATTATAATTGCTAGGTACTAATGATGTGTAGCAAGATATCAGTTTTTGAATTCTTGATGACGGACATATCTATGATATTTAATAAATTTAAATTTTAAAGCATGTCTAATTTGCCCAACATTATTTTGCATGTGCTTGTATTTATATGTATGTAGGTTTGCACTCTTTGTATATAGTATGTGTAACTAAGATCTTAAAATGTTATGTTTTTTTTTCCGCGTATGCAAAGGCATTGTTAACATTTTATTCCTTGATAGAAAATGGAAATAGTTCTTTTAAAGTTGAATGTTTATAGAATGGAACAATTGAATTATAAAGTTTTTTGTTAAAAATGTTTAAATAGCATTTAATTTTTCCTTAATTTGTTGGCAATGTTTCATCATGAATTGTGAAAATGGGACAATTGTTTTAACTATAGACTTTATTTTATGCAGTTTGAGAAGATTAAGGTGTTTCATTTTTCAATATAATGATTGAAAATTTATTTTCTTATAATCTATTTAAACTCTTAATCTATTATGAAATCACACATTTTAACTTTATTTTGAGGTTCATATACTTTAGTCAAACTGTAAAGTGTTCTTAAATGCGTGTGTTTTTTTAAACATTTGATTTTCTTAAAATAAAACAAACTGTAGAAAAATAAGATTGAATAGAAAACTATAATCTCTATGTTTTTATATAAAGTTGTTAATGAATTAATTTTTCTTACTATTATGTACATTGATTTGCACATTATTTTTTGATTTTGTTTATTTATTAGTTTTCTTTATTATTTTCATTATAGGGGAACTTTGTCTCCTGCCCTCGAGATAAAGACTTTTTCAAGCTGAGGTGTAACTTGGAAAAAATGATCACTGTTACAATTAGTCAAATATCTAGCAACAAGGATCTTAAAATTCAGAAGTAAGATTACATATAATTGTTTTTAAAACTGTTACATTTATGGATAGACAAAATTTCTAGAACGTTTGGCTATATTTACAAATTCTAAGTAATTTGTACATTTCTTGAATGATGCTTGGAAAATATTTCAGTTACAATTAGTCAAATATCTAGCAACAGGGATCTTAAAATTCAGAAGTAAGATTACATATAATTGTTTTTAAAACTGTTACATTTATGGATAGACAAAATTTCTAGAACGTTTGGCTATATTTACAAATTCTAAGTAATTTGTACATTTCTTGAATGATGCTTGAAAAATATTTCATTTCAAGCTTTTTGAAATTCTTATGACAAAAATATTCAATATCATTTCAAATGATATGTTTAAAATTTGTATTTCAAATTATTTTAATGTGTTGTAAAATTGAAATATTTCTAATTTTTATGTGCAATTCTAATGATCATAATTTTGTATTTGTTACTAATATATGCAATTATAAATGTAATTTTAGTTGCTTCGGACTTCTTATTACACCAGGAAGGAATTTAGATCATTCTGAAATGCATGCTTTGGAAGGGGTAATTATAGTTGCAAATTACCATCTTTTTTTCTACTTTTTTATCAATATTAATCTTGTTATGTACTAAATATATTATTTACATTTGTATATTAATCTAGTAATTTACTAAATATATTATTTGTCAGGTACTGATGAATAAGATTGCTAATGGGGATCGAACTGTATATCATATTTCTGCTAACTGGAATCCTATTGATCCACTTTTTGAAATTTTAAATACACCTACTACTAGAGGTAAGAGTTAACAGTATTAATTATAGAAATCAACTAATAAAAATATTTAATAATTTTCTCATTGGAAATAAAAAGTTGTTTGTTATAGTTAATCGGCAAATTTTTCATTTCCCTGTATGGATAAAAACTCCAAGTTTACATTTCTTTCTTTTTGACTATTTTTTATTATATATATTAAAACCAGCATGTAAAGCTTTTTATTATTATTATTTACAAGAAAACGAACAAACATGCAAGAAACATTTTCGTTTCTTGGGATTAATGGCTCGTGATGGTGACTATTTTTGTTAAATTAACGCAAGGGAATTAAAAAAAAACATGTAAAACTGAGTAGACAAACATACAATACATGCAACATACTAGTACGGATATCATTAGTTCTTTTTATTGATCTTGATTTCAAATGTGCGTAAGTTGTATTACTTGTGTTATTCACAGGATTCGTAAGAAATGCATATTGTGTTTATTTAATGGGATAGATATGACTGTATATTCGAATACATTTGTATTAGAAACTGAATATACTGTCAAATATGTAATGTGTATTTACTTAAAAAAAACACTTAAGTATTTTTAAAAAAAGATTAAGAAAAAAAATATGCTTCTTTATTTAATTTTACGTCTTACTAAAATTATTTATCAATTTCCTTTCTGATATATCACCAAAAGCTCTTTTAATTTTTTCAATTCTTTCTAATCAATACATACTTGTAACATTATTATCCACTGTATCTACTTCTTCATCATTATCTGTTTATTTTGTATTAAGTTCTTTCGAATTATTCATGCTCTTTCATTAATTATCATGTTCTCTCTTATTAAGTTTTTTCATATGAATGGATATTAATCTAAACTATTAAGGAGTTTTTAAAGTACCATTAAAATTAAGCATATAAGTTTTTCATCTATCAATAAAAATGTCTCCTTCATTTGTAATGAATTCCTGTTTTTTACATTTCCAAAAATCTTAATTGTTGATACATTAATAAATTTGACCATTCACTAACCATAGAAGTAATTTAAATGTTCAATATCATTAACATTGAGTTTGTTCAATTGTAAAAGATTTATGTAATCAAGTAAATTTTTCTTCAGATAATCAAGTATACATGAGTGTTGCTGTTGATTTGGTGTTTACCGGTATAGATGAACCAACTCGTTTTGTTATTGAAACCAAAGCGAAAATATTTGGATCTAATGAAAGGTTTTGGTATTTCTCCAAGCGTGCTCTTCATGATCAGTTTTATCTCAGATTAAAAGAGGTTAGTATCTTTTTTTTTTAACCAGTTTCTGGTAGATATTGTGCTTGCCGCCCCCTCAAAATGTGCATTGCGTGAACTATTTGTTATGCTATTTTTACAGATTGAAAATGATTGTGGTGATCGAAATACCATGTATGAAGTTGTTAGTTTAGAAAACTCAGTCAGGAAGAAATTTCCTTCTAGCCTGTCATATCAAGAGAGTGTACATTCCTTAACTTCACATGATCAAGACAGTGAATCTGGTATTTTTAATAAGAGATTATGTATACATGTATCTATATATTTATGTATTTACAGAATGTCGAAAACGTTTGAAATGAGTCATATATTTGAAGAATTATACATCAGATTAAAAATCAAAAAAATATGAGGGCATTCAATGATGCTACACTCCACCCCTCATTCCCACTCCCGAAGTGGGGCAGTGTTAAATTCAATTTCTTAGTTTAGGAACTCTGATTATTTATTGCGGATTTGGATTTTCCAGGAAAATTACTTTTATTTGACTTGCCAGTTGTTGCTGGGTTGGGTCATAGTTAATGCAGTAATTGTACTATGAAAATGGCATAAACATCTCTATTTTAAAATAGAGATTTTGAGAAAAACGTGTTAGATTAAAAAATTTATGAATATATTATTATACTTATCTAATAACATCAAATATGACAAAACTGATAACACTAAACTAAAATATATTTCCTTCCCCCTGGTCACTCATAGAGTAGTGTGGGGTCCAGTTTGAGACCAGGGGTCAAATTTGGCAACATTAGATAAGGTTTTCAAAACATCAAATAAGTCATTTTTATTTTTTGATTTGTCTTATATTTCTTAAGGTATCCTTACTTTAAACAATGTTTATGCAATCTTTGTTTTGTAATTACAGCACAAACTTTAAACTGCAAGAGTCAGCAATTAAATATACAGGTTTCTATTCGAGGTTTTGAGGTTGCTCCCACTTAGCCATATTTGGGGAGTCAAGTTTGATATCATTGCATGCATCTTTTAAAAATATTTCTCATGCGTTCAATAATAAATAATTCACGAAAAAGTTTTTCATGTGTATTCAGTTAAGTGGATATTCGATTAGAAAGAGAGTGCATTATTTAATTTTAAATGCTCGATTTTTATAAAACTTTACTTTTTAATGGTATCTAATGCATGGTATAATGTTTGGTTAAATAAACTAAATTATATGATCAATAAACAATTATAATTAAAGCTATTGGTATTGGTATCATAAAACATAAATGTCGTTTTAAGTTATATAAAAAAAATCAATTCTAATGAAAAGTATAATATAGTTACTATAAAATTTATTTTTTCCGAAAAAAATTGAAGACTATTTTGATGCCCGTTTAATATGCCAAATCATCAAATTGTGATTTTTCTTTTTCTACTAAGACTTTCACCACTTGTGTATTTATTTGAGATGCTTTCTAATTTTTTTTTTCATTTTCCAAACTTGAAAAATTTTTAATTAGTTAGCTATTTCAGTTTGAGACTTTTAAAAAATTTTTGTTTCCAAGATTTTTTTTTCTTTTTCGATAAACCTAAATCATTCTTTTTTTGTGGTCATTGTGCAAACAACATGGAGTTATTCGCTGGAGTGAGCAATGATTATTCTTCTTTAGAGAAAGGTGCACTGTAAACTAGTGTGAGCAGCTTTCTGAAACTTTTTCTTATCAAAGCTAATAGCGCACCAAGAGGGGATAAGTCACGACTGCAAAACAAATCACTCTGTGCCTTCTTACATTCTAAATTATTTGCATATGAGGTGAGTCAAAGTTGGGTAAAACCTCTTTTGTTTACTCCAAGGTATAACTGCCTGCAAGAGTTGATTGATTCTTAAACTATACCCCTAGCACCTGTTTAAAACAACAGATGAACAGGAAGTCCTCATCGAACTAACCAGTTATTGTATTCTCACCTTCTGAATTAAAAAACCAAAATTCCATGCTACCTGGTGAAACATTTCTAAATAATTTTTTTTTTTCATTTCATTAACTCTTATTTATGCAATTAAACGAGGAGTGGAAACAATAATTTAAACGAGGAAATTTAAAATTAGTTTCATAGTAAATTATTTGGTTCCATAAAAAAAAATTCGTATTCAATTATCCAATATGCAATTAAGTTGGTATTGATATTTATTTCTCTAAAATGTTAATTGAAAATATGCAAGATATAAATTGCCATGGAAAATCACCATTGAAAATTTGAAGAAAATTGTCAAGAATTGTTAAACAAAATTATGTTTCTGTTCTTAGGACCTTTTATATGAAAATCCAAAAAGAAAAAAAAATTAAAATTTAAACACCTTAAAATTTAGCGAAACAATTTAAATATAAAATTTCCTTTACTGCAATTTAAGTTTTAAATTACTATATGTTGATAACTATGTTTCTTACACAACTACCTTAAATAAACTAAATTAGATAGAAATTGAAATTACATGTAGATACAAATGCCTAACGATGAACCAGATTTGCAAATCTCTCAAATAATGTTGCCTCCAAATGTAAAATGGGCAACAGAAAATTAGACTATTTTAAAATACAGTTTGTCTGCCTTTATTTTTTTAATGTATGATGGTCTACTTTTATTTATGTTTTATACATGTTTTTCCTTTGTGACTCATAACTTTCAACCCTCATTCAATATTTACTGTAACAAAATTAGTACACTATCATTAATGCACATATTTTCAAAAAATAATTTTGTTTATAGTTCATATCTCAAAAGAAAAGAAACTGTGAAATTATTTAAAGGACGGATGAGATAAAAAATATTATCCTTAATAACTTAGTTTAAAGTTTTTTTTTTCTTCGTAAAAACCAAAGCGGTTATTTTACTAACAGAAAGTGTCTTTTTTATGAGTCAGGTACAAAATATTTATTTTAAGTGTCTATTCTTGCTCAAGTTTTAAACTTTATGCAGATAATGATGAACCTCTCCCAAGTGGTACAGGAGAAGTGAGTAAAGAGTGTTCTTCCTTTGAGCTTGAAGGCTGGGCTGAAGTATTGCAAAGATGGAGACAAAATTTGAAGCAACGACCAAAGCAGCTCACACCACTTGTAAAAAGAGGGATTCCCGAAGCATTAAGGGGTGAAGTTTGGCAATTACTTGCTGGTTGCATCGATGACCGACAAATAGTTGACACATATAAAAACCTTATATCTAAAGTGAGTTATAATTAGATTATACATAAAAAAAAATAACTAATTTAAGGAAATCTCTGAAGTTTCTCTAAGTTTTTTTTCTTTCTTAATCTTGATACTAATTACTTTAAGTGATTAATGAGCAGGCACACTTGTTTTGTTTGTTTTTTTGACTCATCAAGTTTCTATAGTAAGCAAAAGAAAATTAAATCTGATCTATAAAACTTTTAAGTGTAAACAATTTAGATACTGTTTGTTCATTTGAGGAGAATTGTTTGATCAGAGATTAATACTAGTCACTGCCAGAAATTGATGATAAGCCTGTTGCAGTATATCTAGAAGCTTATATTATTTCTTTCTTAATCTTTTAATATTATTAATAATACAATTTTAATAGTTTTCAAGCACTTGAGATTTGGTTAATTCTTTTTTTTGTGTGGTTATATTTAATACTAGTATTAATAAGTAATTAATTGTATGTATTTGGCATAAATACAAAAACTTATTTTTATGTCGTTGATAGCGTATTATCTTTTTTTCTACTTTAGTTTCGATTTGTTTTGTTTATATATATTACACTATTGCTTCACTAATTGTCTATTAGCAATAATTTCAACCTAACCATAATATGAGAATTCAATTTAATCAAAAAAAAATCTTTCCTCTTAATATTTTTTCTCATTTGGTACTAAGAAAAAAACAAATAAGGTACTGGTAAGTACTAGATTAGATTATTTTATTGACTCATTTTTTTAGACATTCCGATTTTCAAGGAATATATATATATATGAACTCATTAACTGATTTTATTAATTTTAAGTTGAAATAGACCAATAAAATATAAATTATAAATTTAAAGTAGTTTTACTTATTTGAACAAATTTACAAATTTGTTGCCTTTAAGCTTCTTTTAGAAATACTTTTCCCCACTAATTTAAATAGTAATTATCAAAACAATAGTTATATAAACAATAATAAAGAAACAATAGTTTTCTTCATTAATTTAAATAGTAATAATTTACCTTATAACAATTAGCTGAACTGTTTTACTTTTTAGGAATCTTCTTGTGGTAGTGTCATCCAACGAGACATAAATCGAACATTTCCAGCTCATGAATATTTCAAAACCAGTGGTGGCATAGGACAAGATTCTTTATATAAAATATGCAAAGTAAAAATTATATTTTATATATAAATCTATTTATGTGGTTTTTTTTTTTTAACCGTACTTGCCTACTTCTCATAAAATGACATTAGTTTTAACAATGTTTTTCTACTTACTTATAATATGTGTATTAAGCTGCTATTCATTTATAATATGTTAGCTGGCTACTAAGCAAAATGCCCTACACTAAAATAATTGCCATGTATTTATGCAGTAACATTTGTATCCTTAGAAAAAATTATTTTCATCAGTAGAAATAGCAATTTTCCTTTATAATATGTATATTAAATTTCAGTACATATATGTTTGCTAGGTGCAAAAAAAAATTCCTGCTCTAAAGTAATTGCCATGAATTTATGCAGTGGCATTTGTATCCAGTTCAAAAAAAAATTTATAATTTCATGCCTACAGTGTTAATTGTTGTTTCCTTTTATTTGTGTGAACTAAATATGATTAAAATTAAAGTCTACCAGAGTCAGATTAATAAGTAGCTAATACATTGATGATGTATTGCTGATGCATTGAGCCTCTTAATGATTTTTAGCAAGCTTAGTTTATTATTATTTTCTTCATCATTTATACTTTCTTTGAAAAATATCTCATATTAACTTTATTTTTAGGCTTACTCTGTATATGATCCTGAAATTGGATATTGCCAAGGCCAATCATTTCTTGCAGCTGCTCTATTGTTGCATGTAAATATATGAAACAGTTTTTAACTTTTTCTTAATAAATAGTATTTTAAAAATTTTATTTTGATTTTTTCATATGAAAAGTTTTAAGTCACCATATTGATTTATCTTTTTCTTCTGCACTTAATCTATTACTGCTTTATTTTTCGATTATTCACAGCAAAACTAAACATCATTGAATCAGCACTGAATATAAACAATTTTATTTGCTTTTATAACAGATTCCAGAGGAGCAGGCTTTCAGCATTCTTGTGAAAATAATGTTTGAATATGGCTTGAGAAATTTTTTCAAGAATGGATTTGAAGAACTGCACCTAAGATTATACCAGTTAGAGAAATTAATTGAAGTAAGCAAATGCTTATTACAATTTGACTTATTTCAAATTTGGTTATTTATAAACTAGCTCTTTTATGTCTCTTTCAGTCAATTAATGCAATATAGAAAAAAATTAGCAATAAAAAAATACTTAAACCCCTTACTTATCTTAACCAAACTTAGTTCAGGGGAGATCCATGTAATATACATAAACGTGCAAACAATGTTTGCTGAAAATGTTTTACTATTATTAAAATAGAAAAAAAAATAATCCACCTCTTAAAGAATAATCCACCTCTTCTCCTTCTAATTCCTGCGAGAGAAAAATAGATTCATTATTACGTTTTTTCTTACCAATGCAAATATGCATGATTTAGAAATCAGACATTGAGATTCAGATTCACACAATTATTTAAACAAATAAAAAAAATGTTGCATCGATATTTTAATTAAAACTTTGATAACATTCTTTGCATAAATGTTTCTTACGTACGCTTTTTCTTGCTTAAATTTCAGGTATTTTTTCAATTATTTAAAAAATGATTTTGTACATAAAAATTTTTTTTCTAAATTCATCCTTATGGTTTTTGAATCAATATAGAATTCTATAAAAATGAAAACATTTTTAAAAATTCCTTGATTTTCAAACTAATTTCACCAAAATGAGAGGGCAACAAAGGGTTGAAACTAATTAATCAATGCATGCAAGTTTTTTAACTAAGATTTTGTGTTCATAGGAAGGTTTCACGTTATCTAAGTTTGGTTCAGGATAAAATGTTGATTAGTAACTTATGTAATGCAAAGACGTTAAATTGTTGAAGCCCACCCATATTCAGATCAGTAGATATCATTTAGTCTGGGAAGGAAAGGCAGTTAGTGCACAATGCTGAGCACGTTACCACCATTGCGCCGTTGCTCTTGGAATCGTGGCGACTCAACAACCTCTATGACCTCCTTGGTCGAAAACTAGCTTTTGGGGGAAGAATTTTTAGATATCTTTAACTGATATAACTGCTAACTTGATATGTAATTTTCTTAATTAAATATGTCCCTTTCCAGTTTAAGGGTCTCCTTCAAAGAAAAAGAAAGGCTTTTATTTCCTTGTTAGCCCTATGGAGAATTATATTCATGGAATTTCTTTATATGTTCAATTACTGATTGATGTAATGTTAGTTTCACTTTTTTATTTAACGGTGCTCTATTGAACTTAGTTACCGAATTTTAAATTTAAAAGTGATAAATATTTTAAAAGAATAAAAAAAATTCTAAATATTTACGATTTTAAAATTCTATGATTGGTAACTAAGTTCAATAGAATACATTTTAATGAATGAAATTAAACAAAAATTATTCAAAAATATTAATTGATTACTAAAATAAATATGGAAATTTCAGATGTATAATTCTCTGTAAGTTAATATGGAGAAAATAAAAACCTTTTAGTGTTTGAAGGGGACCCTTAATGACTTTTAACTAATTTCATTCTATTAAACATAGTGTTAGTGTTATTATGGAAATGGTTTTAAATAACTTATTTCAACACAAAAACTATTATCTGTTTATGATACATTTTTATTGATTACAGGATAACATTCCTGAGCTTTATGCTCACTTTACAGACTTAGGTATTGAAATGCACATGTTTGCATCTCAGTGGTTTCTGACTCTCTACACTTCCAAGTTTCCTTTGATAGTTGTATTTTACATACTTGACATATTTTTGCTCGACGTAAGTAATGAAGTATTCTTTTAATTGATAAAACAGCTTATAAGTCTGTTTTTTAATTCATTTAACCAAAAAAAAAATTTTTTTTTCCAACACAGGGCATTGAAACTTTATTTCAAGTAGCATTAGCGCTTTTAACGGTAATATATTTTGTTTATTCCTTTAATTCTAATGCTTCTTGTCACACTTTCTTTGCAATTAAATATTTTGACTGTATTATTCACATAGTTATCAAGAAAAGATTTGCTGGCATTAGATTTTGAAGGGATTCTGAAATATTTCCGTGTTACACTTCCCAAAAAGTATAGAACTGAAAATAGTGCTAGAGAATTGTTGTCAGCAGCAATTAGTATTAAGGTACGTGTGTATTTAATATTCCTAGTTCTTCCCTCTCTTTCTCTTTTTTTTTTTTTTTTTTTGTAACAATACGAATTATAACTATGGTCGCTGTCTATAGAGTAACTGAAATATGTAGTCAATAATAATAATATGAAATTTATTAATAATAATATTGAAAAAAATTTGATATTTTATTTTATGATCTTTAGAAAATAATTTTACCACAAGAACCCATCCTGATAAAGAAAAATGTAGATATATTGATTCCAATATTGCACTAAACTAAATTGAATGTCTGCAATATTGAATTTCTTTTATCCAATTTCTAAAATAATGTTATATTCATTATCTCTAGTGATTTATGAATGTCATCAGTAAGACATCAAAATTTATTAAAATTTGTTAGTAATTTTAATTTTTTAGTCTATAAAAATATTTTGAAAATGGTTAATGGTGAAAGTTTTTTCTATTAATTTATTCATTTTTTTGTTTCGCTCAATATATTAGTGTGGTCTTTTATTCATTTAACACTAAACATACCAACCCTTTCCTATACAATATAACATACAATAACAGGTCTTTTGACCAGTTGTGGTATATTTAGTGTTAAGTAACAAAATATTTTAATAAAAAGTATTATTATAAAAAGTATTTATACTTCAAAAGACTCCAATTCTTATATTTTAAAGAGTACAAATTCTTTGTTGAGCTTACATTAGATTTTTGTAGTATGCAAGAGTTCATCTTATTCAGAAAAAAATAAATAAAAAAATTGAAATTTCAGGTTAAAAAATTAAAGAAGTATGCCAAAGATTATTCTGCTTTAAAAGATCAACAAAAAAATCATGAAGATCCTGTTTCAAAATTGCAGGTATTTTTTATTTTTTTCATTAGACATTTTGTTATTCCTGATAATTTGCTCCCTTTTTGATGTTTCATGTTTTGAGCAATTCGGTTTAAAATATGCTGTATTAATGTGGATACTATTCTAAAATATTATTTTTCCTCGAATCCTAGCGAGAAAATAGCCGCTTCCAGCTTAGTAATCTGAGATTAGAGCATGAAAACGATGACTTAGCTAATGAGCTGATAAATGTTAAATCTCAACTCGGAAATGAGTTGAAATCTGTAAGTAGAAAATCCTTCATTATTTGTAACACTTGATTTAAAAGATAATTTAATTGCACATATATTTCTTAATAACTTCCAATATTAGTACAGCATCACAGTAAATTACACTATTTAACGTAGCTTGATATTTTCTGTTGCATGCTGCTATGTAACATACAAGAGTAAAAGTAGATCAGAATGATATCTTGAAATAGAAACCTTTTAAAACATGAGGCGAGAGTGAAAAAATACTATTATTGCTATATGTACATTGTGCAAAATAAGAAACAGAGCACCCTGAATAATTTTTGAACCCTTAATAATTTTTAACTCTAATTTACGATGCAAAATTATGTTCTTTAAAATAATGTAAAAAAATTGTATACCTTACAATATTAAATAAAATATAAAATTATAAATATTTGTTAAAATTTATTTCTTGCATGGTATAATCCTTAGATAAACAAATTTTATAATTGTGAGCAA
Source organism: Parasteatoda tepidariorum (assembly GCF_982258835.1). Lineage (NCBI taxonomy): Eukaryota > Metazoa > Arthropoda > Arachnida > Araneae > Theridiidae > Parasteatoda > Parasteatoda tepidariorum. The sequence goes on along the minus strand of NC_141762.1, from coordinate 36,736,809 downwards.
AAATGTTCAATTTTTTAAATTCTCCTGATATGGCGAAATACGTTAGAAGTAAATTAATATTAAAGGGTCCAAACTTTGGACTGCTCTCCTGAACTAACTATTGGGACGATATTTCCCAGATTGCGACTACTCCCTATATTTTGGAGATTAGAAATCAGAATCAGTCGAAAAAAATATGTTTATTAAAAAAAAAGTACATTTATGTGTCTTAAAATATCGTCTGCACTAGTCTATTAGCATATTTGAGGTCATTCCCTCAAACCATGAAAATTGATTCCTAGAACGTGATCATTAGATCAAGAGTTGTTCAGTGTGGTTGGTTTCTTATTTTGCGCACTGTACGCTTTTTATTTGCATGTTTGTTTTTCCTTCCAAAAGCAACAATTAAACTTAATTTTTAAGTATATTACCTTTTCACAGTGTTGTATAATATACTTTCATTAAATAACCATATTATATTAAAAATTATGTAATTGAAATGTGATAATTTTTTAAACGGTTTTACTTTGAAGTGTATTAAAACCTGTGTTATTAGAAAATAATCACTTATTACAACAATATTTGAGTAACTACCCTTTATCTTAATGAAACAAAAAACATTTATTTTAATACATAATTATCTAATCCTAGTTCACAAATATAATTTAATGACAAAATAAAATGTTAAGATATCCTGTACAAAATGAAGACGATAAGTCTTTTCAGTCTTGAATTATTAAAAAAAGAAGAAAATATCCTGAAAATAAGTGCTGCCTGGGTAGTTTCTTATCTTTCACTTCTGGTAATCTAGGAAATTTGTTAGTTAAACTAGTTTTGATATCGTAGGTAAAAGATAAATAACACTAGATTAATATGTTTGAGGAACATTGGTGTTAGGTCCTGGGGGAGAAAGCTAAAACAGTCTTGGCTATTTAACATTCTTTAGTTCTAAATGAGAAGAATGTGTCTTAATACTCTATTAGTATGTTAAGTGTGATAGTGCGGTCTCTGAATAAAAAAAAAAATTTCATTTAGAATAACATTTAGTGATTAAATTCAGTGACTTGCTGAAATTAAAAAATTATTGCATAAAATTACAATAAGAGATGATATTAGTTTTTTATTTTCTTCCCTTCACAAGTAGAACATTTTAAAATTGTTCCACAACACGTTTTAAAAGATAATTTTTAATAATTAGTTTACCATTTGTTTAACCTTCTGTTTATGGCTGTTACAACAAATGGACCAGAATAACAGGATTTAGCATGCTAATCACCTTGTTCAAAAAACTTTAATTAAAATTTTTAACTTCATAGAATGAATATTTTTATTACACATTACACAATTATTTATGCCAAAAGTGATTGTAAGTAATTGTAATCAAGTATATTTTTAAATTTTATACTTAAGGAACTGTTTGGACTAATATCTTTAAAATAAAAACTTAGGTTATTGTGATGCATAAATATTTAATTCCTACAATGCAAACATTTGTTGTTAACCAAATTTTAAAAACAATTGAATGGAATTATTTTTAAACTAACTTGTTAAATATTTATTATACTTTTTGCACTAAAAGAAGCTTATTTTTTGGCTACTTTCCATTTTATAATTTTATCGAATGCCTAATTTGTTTTCATTCATAAAATAATTTTTTTTACAATTTCAGTTAATTATCTGGATGTCTGATTCCCCCGTTTAAGCCTGGCCTAAATTAAATTGAATAATTATCATCCTACTTCCCTTATATTTTCTTTATTCATATTACTGTGAAATGTTATTTTTTATTATTGTTATTAGTTTTAGTAAATAGTTTATTCTTGACTAATACATTATTTTATCTAATATTCAAGTTTAAATACTTTATTTTTTTCTAACTTTAGGCCTTAGAAAAGTTAGAGGCTTACTACAGAGAGACAACATCCACTAAAAAATCATTGACTGAAATAGAAGATGAAAAGCGAAGATTAGAAATAGAAGTTAACCAGGTAAGATATATTTGAATGCAACTGCATTTTGAGAGAACTTACTTATAAGAACTTACATTTTGATTTAACCTATGTAAACTTACTATCTTTGAATTAAACTTTAAAACTAATCTAAAAACTAATGAAAATGATTGGAGCGAACAGAGGTGCAAAAAAAAAATAAGGAAGGTACTCAAATAAAACCAATATCTGGAAAAGTTTTCTTTTTCTCAGAAATGATAAGCATGGAAGATCGTGCTAAACACAACAGAAAATTAGATTTCTGGTCGATTAGGAAAAGATCCATCCTATTACGGCAGCACTTTACCCTGACAGCCTTTTATTACAAAAAAAATGCTAGTCCACACACTTCAAGCTAAACCACAGAATAGCTGGATGACAATGAAATAAATTTTTAAAGAGGCCAACTTCTTCCGGTAATCTCAGTCCCTCACTGAGGTATAATGAAAAATAAAAGAAAGAAAACAGTTGAAGATTAGAATGCAGATTTGAAAAAATTACACGGCAAAACAACTTCCAAAACTCTCATAGAATCTGTGTCTATCACCTTTGAATGTTTAAAATGCATTTTTAACTGAAAGTAAGGATACTTTTCATGGTATTTTAAGTAATAAAGCTGCAAAGTATTAAGTTTTTTTGATACAGAAATTTTCTATGCATGTAATTACTGGTTCTTCTTTATTAAACAGAGATAAACAAAACAAGATGACTAAACATTTGTTATTTATTGCCATGATTTTGAATATTTGTTTAACTGCTTTTCATCATTAGATAATGTGCTGGTGATACCAGGAGTTTTTTTTCAATAAAACACATACCTACATTTTTCTAACACCATTAAAATCTGTCCAAACTATATAAATGTAAAACTTTTTTAAAGAATGCGTTGAATCTGGCTCTTTTACCATTAAACTAAGCATTGAATCCAACACAACATTATGTGCAATAATTTTAAAAAAATTATATCGCATCACACATGGCATTGCCAAATCTTTTTTTTATTTCTTTTGATTATATAATACAATGCTCGCAGCTTATTAAAATCTTTTTCGTTCTGAGAACATAAAATTTTATAAATCAGCTGATTGTATGAACGCGAATATCCACACTTATAGGAAAAAAATATTACAAATACAATAAAAGTTGAACTGATATTTTATGTTGCTGAATTTACGTTTGACATTTAAATTAAACATGAACTGCAATTTTTAATTCACAGAAAGGTTTTAAAATTTTAACTTATTTGATGTTAAAAATTCAGCATGGTTTAAAAATTTAGTTTTTCTGAATTTTTTTTTTTCTTTGTTGAAAAGTTCATTAAAATATTAAACACTTTTCAGTCATTAGTTAATGATAGATTTACCTAATTGAATGATTGAGTGAGTGATAATCATTGACATTGAATGATTACATGCATTTCATAAACAGTTTTCATAGGGAATCCTTTACTTCATATATATATATATATATATATATATATATATATATATATATATATATATAGTGGGACTTCTATTTAACGAACTTCCATTTTGCGAATTTTTTGAGGAACCAAGAACATTATGGAAATTTCTTCGTAAAATAACTTCCAAATAGGGAAGTGAATTTTCTATTTAACGAACTTTTCATTGAGATCCACTTTACCTATTTTCCAAAATATTTCAGAGCATTTCAAACTTGTTAAGGCAATTTATGGGGGAAATGACCTTGAATTAATTTTTGAAGCCACTGCTATACGTAATGTTTTACTGCTTTCTCTAAATATTATTTTAGAGAAAGCAGTAAAATCCCTTTCCCTTTTTGTTTGGAATTTCAAACGAAAAACTCAGTACAAATTAACAGATTTTATCAGTAGCAATTAAACTTACTAACGCATTTGGTAATGTATGTTTAAAATTACTTTTATAATAAGTGCAGCTATAATTTTATGCATAAATTTAGCATTTTTTTTAGTTGAAAGTGTAAGTAGCATGATAGTGTAACACTGGATGTTTTGCTCTATTCTTGCCTTCCATGCAAATTTCTTTTATGGTTAAGATTTGTAAAATAAATAGTAGATACTAGTTTACAAGATAAAGGTGCATCGATTACTATTTTAATTATTCCTAGAGTTTTTAAATTTAAAATCTGTTTTGTGTTGTTTATGTGTTTTAAATGGTGATTTTCTAGTTAACGAATTTTCCATATAACGAACTTATTATCAGGATTTAGCGACTTCGTTAAATAGAGGTCTGACTGTGTGTGTGTGTGTATGCATGTATGTATGTATGTATGTATGTATGTATATATATATATATATATATATATATATATATATATATATATATATATATATATGTATGTATTACTCTCTCCTCAACTTTGAGAAGAAGTGTGAAATTAACAAGTACACTGTTCCTTCAGATTTGATTTTACAATTCAGTGATTTCATTAGTGGCAATCACTGTACTGTTAGATTTTTTGATAAAATTTCAATTTTGTACAATATCTATTCAAGAATCATAAAAATCATACATTTTATTGTAGTTAAAAGAACTTTGTAGAAGAGAACTGCAGCAAGCTGAAAGTGAGATAGCTAGAAACAACAATATTATATCTGAATATAAGCTTGTGAGTATTGAAATAAAGCTTTATTAATTGGCAGTTTAAATTTAAATAATTAGAGTTCTATTTTTTGAGTGTTTATGTATAATCATATGAAAAAATTTATGGAAAAATAACGATTGCATTATCACTTTGATATGGAAAAAAAAACATATCTAATTACATATTATTGCTGAATATTACCTGCTTATTCTGCTTTTTTCTTATGTGAATTTTATAATAGTGTATAATATCACAAATAACATTGTCTTAAAGAGAAACTTAATACTTTTCTTATTATTTTTTTTTAGATTTGTAGTCAATTAAACTCAAGATTGGAAAAAGAGCAAAAACTTTTTCATGACTTCATGAATGCTGTAAAAGTATGATTAAATATTTTTATTTTATAATAATAATTTTGTTATAAATCATTAGTATTTTGTAATTTGGTTATAAATTATTAATTATTTTATAATAATGTAGATTATATTTGTTTATTTGTTATTTATAACAGTCCAAATGTTTATTCATCATAATAGTTTTTTTCTTAAGTCTAGTTGGTATGGTGAGTAACATACGTGATTACTCTTGGTAAAAGGCTAGATGTGTAATTAGAGGGCACTAGAATGTTCCAGGTAGTTTGAGAGTTTAAGTCCTTCTGGTAGTGTAGTTAGTGTGTGCAAGCATCAAGTTTGGATTAGAAATTGAGGATGATTCTCAAACAATCATTAGAGTGATGTTAATAATTAAACCATTACTTTTGTTAAAAATAGAGACCAATGTTATGCCAGTCTAAACTGAATAAAACTTTTCTTTAACTTATAGACTCACACAATAAGTTTTAAGTTCTCTCAGCAGAACTTCATGAAAATTGGAACTAATAAGAGAAGGGCTAATTCTAGAAATAGGTTAACTTATTAAGAAATGAGCCGTATCTGTAACTTTTAAGATGATGTGATAATTACTTTTTTTTTAAAATAATAGACTTACGCTGATATTTTTATTGGTGACATTTTCCCTTGTGAAATAAATAAGAGACCATAGCTAATCAAATTTTGAAGATATAAGTTTTTAAAATTATTGATTTATATTTGAGTTTTGACTTAGAAATGTGACAGCTATATCTAACATAATGCTGTGTGCTGTGTTTTTTTCCCTCCACACAGAAATACAAAGGGAAATAGTACTAAGTTAATTATTGTGCTGTGATCTTAAAATTTATATATATGTATTATTATAAAATTCATATTCTTTGAGATATAGCCAAAAGTGTATTCCACAAAAATAATGTTGGACCAAATGATTTTTTTTTTCTTTGTTAATGGTAATCATAAAAATGATTCCTTTATCAAATTGATTTATGTACATGAAACTGAAACTTCTTAAAAATAAAAGCTTTATACTGGTGTTTCATGTTTAAAAATGTCTGTTAATAGCCATAATTACTTCATTATGGTGCCTTAAATGTGTCTCGGAAGTTATAAAATTTTAAACTTATCAGACAATCATTAGTTTATTCTTGTATATTTAGTTATTTCTAGCATATTTATCTTCTATTGAACAGGATGGTGTTGATGATTGTGAAAGCTGCCATAAGAAATTATTTTCTTCGAATAACACCCTAATCATTTCTAATCAAAATGTAACCAATGGTTCCAACATGGATGTTGTTGACAATGACAAACAGGTGCGAGAGCTTGAACTAGAACTTGCACAGACAAAGCTTGCCTTAGTTGAAGCAGAATGTAAAAATCAGGTACTTAAAAAAAAAATTTTATTAATAAATTATTTTAATAGACATGAACCGAACCAATTTTAATTAAATTAGATTGCAACAGAAAGACTTTTTGTGTGTGAGATAATAAGCTACAATTTTTTTTTTTTTTGTTGCTTGAATTCAATAGCTACTACATGATAAACGACATTACTTGTACTATCTAAATCTTGCCAAGTTATATTATTTTTAGCCCTATGTAAGTGATGAAATTGAGGTGACATTTTCTGACAAAATTCAGTGACATAAAAATAATTTTTAACATATCAAATTTGCAAAAAAATTTCTATGTTCCCATATCTGCAGTGCATCACTGCTTTTACACCCAATGTATGATTAAATCTGAGTATAACAAGCGTAATGTAAAAATCAAGCTGGGCATTAGGAGGAAGCAATCATTAGCATTTTAGCATCAGAAATGTGATTAAAAGGAAGTATAAATGAAATACAAATTTTAGAAAAAGTATTTAAATAAATTATTGCATGAAATAAACTTAGATCATTATTTTCAATAATTTAAAAAAGGTTTTTCCCTCGAGATAAGAAAAAATTGCGATTAACTTTAGACTGGTTTCCTGACAAAACTATTCAGGCCATATATTCTTATTTACTATTACCTTCCATATTTAGAGTAAATAAATAAAATTCATTAAAAAATGGTATGTTTATTCAGAGAAAATATATTATTTGATATTATAACTTAAATTATCAATATTATAAAATATAGGATAGATTTATCAGTGTTATTTAAAAATTCATTATTAACCCAAAGTTGTTCTGGGTTTAGCAAGTTTTTAAATTGTGTGCTGTAAGTGATCAAAACAATAGAGGAACATCATGAGTTCAGTGTGATAACACCATATATTAAACTAAAGGCCAAGAAGAGAATCAGGGTAAAATGTATTTCCACACGTTACGGAGAGAAGTGAAGAGCTAATATCTTTAGCAAGGGAATCAGCATTCATATGGAAAAGGCAGCAAGATGAGCTGGTGTGATTGGGGTGGAAATAATTTTGGCATTGTTGAAATTGAATTTATGTTTGAGATTCCAACAACGTGCAGCATTGATAACAGACAAATCTTTCATGTTCCATAAGTCTAAATTTTAAAGTGCATTTAGTTTGCCATTGTAGCACTGATAAGGAATGTGGTAAAGGCAGCAGCGATTATCAAGGATAAAAGGATCCTTATGTAACTTAAATTTGATTTTGTTAACGGGCCTAAAAATGACTTAAAAACCAAAACAAGAGAGGATATTAGCAATTTCATACAAACAGATGGAAAATACAGTAAAGTAACTAGTTCTCTGTAAGGATTAGAAGAAGAGGTTCGTTCGGGTTTAGTGAGTTTATCAAAGGTTGAATCAACTGTAGAAGATTTTAAAACCTAGGTTAGCAGCAGGCAAGCAGAGGAAGCTTAAAGAAGAATAGTCAGAACAAAGGTTACATGCATGGATAACGAAAGTATGAAGTGCAGAAATTTTCTGACAATTAGGGTGTTTAGAATTAACATGTAGAGCAGGGAGACAGCAAAATGTTTATGATAAACAAAAGTGAAAAAATTATCAGGGTATTTAGTTACAAGAACATCTAAAAAAGGTAAAGTAAAATTAATTTCTGTCGCTAAAGTAAATTAAATGTTAGGGTCAACCGAGTTGACAAATAAAAGAAACTCTTGAAAATCAGTATCATTGCTAAGAAAAACATATCAACATCAGTTCCACCATGAGAATTTGAGCAATCTAAAAAAAAAATTTCTTTGAAATAGTGCATGAAAATGTCACAAGGAATTGGAGAAAGTGGGTTGCCCATGGCTAAACCCTCAATTTTTTGTTTATAAAAATTACCATTGAACTGAAAAGCAATTTTCTGAATACTGAGCTCCTGTATTTAACCATGTGCAACCCCTTCTCTCCTATTCTTTCTGACATATTCGTGCATTATTTCAAAGAAGTTCTTTCAATTGTTCAAATAAGGCATGGTAGAAAAGGTATGTTGATGATACGTTTGTCTTAGACAGTTGTACTGATTTTCAAGAGTTACTTTCTATTGTCAACTCAGTTGACCCCAACATTCAATTTACTTGTGACACTAAAATTATTATTTAATCTTATTTAGATGTTCTTGCAACTAAATACCCGAGTCATTTTTCCACCTCTATTCATTGTAAACATATTGCCGTCTCTTTGCCCCCTCATGTAAATTCTAATCACCCTAGCTGTCAAAAAATTTCTGCATTGGTTTAATATTTCTTTTTTAAACTCCAAACTTAACTTCCTGCACTTGCTTGCTGCTAACCACGGATTTAATCCTCCTATAGTTGATTCAGCTCTTGCTGAACTCACAAGACCCAAAGGCCAGAATTTGTTACTTTACCATTTAGATTTTAAAGTGATTTTTAGGCCTGTTAACAAAATCAAATTTAAGTCTCTGAAAGATCCTATTACCTTTGATAATTGCTGGAACATTTACCCCATTCCATGTCAGTACGACCTTGGCTACATCGGACTAACTAGATGAGCTTTAGAATTTAGACTTAAAAAGAAGGATAGATGTGTCTGTTATCATCAATTGCTGCACATTGTTGGAATCTCAAGCATGAATTCAATTTCGACAATACCAAAATTATTTCCACATCAGCTCATCTTGATACCCCAGTCTTGTTTTATTCATATGAATGCTGATTCTGTAGTTAACATTAGTCCCTCACCAACTCTCCATAGCACATGGATATACATTTTACTCTGATTTTCTCTTCGGCTAATGTAAACAACCTGATAATAAAAGAAAAATCATCTGAAGAACCAGGCATTCAAGCATAAAATATCTTACTTGTTGGAGAGTGATGGTCAGGGTCAGTATTTCTATTGATGGTCACACCAACATGAACATTATTAAAAATATGGCACTAAAAGTTCAGTTGTATAGGGGTAACATTCTCTGGTTCCTTATTTTGTAAGAATCTGAATATAATTCATTCACATGAATGATAATCCTGAAATGCATCATGCTCAACTAGTGGACATTTTCCTTTTCTATCGAAGGACTCCTCAAATTAGTCATCCAGGATGTTCTTTGGATATGAACCCAATAGAACATATTAAGAAAGACACTAGTTGCACAACACCTCGAGAAACAATTGGATTACTCTCTTCTGCAGTAGTAAAAGATACATACCCTGTACCTTTTTCATTCCATGCCACATAAGTCAGTGACGTTGCTTTTGATTTGGGAAAACCATATTCCTTCTAGAAAAATCACTTTGTTTTTATAATATACAAAAAAAAAATTTTTACTTACCAACAAGTATTATCAATAAAATTAAATTATTGCTTGTTCATTACTTAATTTTCTTTTCTACATCCATACATTATTTCTAAACATCTCCTCATAATGTTTTGACTAATTTAGTTAAAAATCTACTAGTTTTGCAATAATACCAACTGTAGTCTACTTCAGTTATTACATTAAATCGTCTTGGATTTTTCAAAGACTGGGCTGCGCTTCTGCATTCGAAAATCTAAAACGAGAGTAGAAATTGATTTGCATAATAAGTTAAGGAAAACAGGATTGTGCTGTCAGTTTTAAATCATAAGTGTAAAAATCTAGGCTTACTTGGTCAATTGTTAAAACAATGGTTATTTCGGAAATACGATAAGTAAACGTAGCCTGTTAGTGCGAAATTGCATTCATCAAAGTTTTGATTTTATTTTAGGATCTTATTCATCAGCTTAACAATGCTGTAGCAGAAATTCAGGCTTCTAAAAACACATGGTTGCATAAAACCTGGTCTTCACTTCGTGATGTTACTAAAAAAGAAAATTCCACACTTGCTGACAACAAGGACGCAACCTAATATATGTGGATTATAATCGATATGATTATGTAGAAAGTGTGCATTTTTACATTCCTTAATATATTTTATTTATATCTTCCCAAGTTGATCATTATACCTTTCATTCATGTAAAATAACTTTATGGTTGATGTGCCATAAAAGAACTGTATATATTGATACATTTATTTGCAAGTGAGGAAAAAAATTGTTTTTTAATGAATAAGACTATAAATACTTATATCTATATTTACTTTTTTGCATAAAAGTGGAATATACTTTGTAAATTAATGATGTGCCATTTTGTAAATTATGATGTATATATTATCAAGCTTTACATGACTATTTAAATAGAATTATGTTTAGAGTTTTATTGTATAGATTTAAAAATAAAACAAAATGCTTTAATTTTAATATGCATTAAAATAGAACTAGAAATTATATTTTCAAATACATTTGTGTAGATTTAAAAATAAGCAGGGTTTTTTATATATATTAGATTGGTACTGTAATAACCATGCCTAGAATAGTCCGATTAGTATCACTGATTTTGTATTTTTAAAATTAATCACATTCATAAATATTTTGCTTCAATTGAATAATACTTCGATGACAAGTTGATACAAGCTTCAATTCTTATACAAAGTATTAAAATATAAAAGTTATATAATATTTATTTTACATTTAAATTATTAAATGTCCACCACTCAATGAAGCTTGAATAAATTTCAACTTATTGTCACCACAGATTATTTAAATTGTTCTGAATACTTAAAATAATGCTTTTGGTGTTCCTATGGCATCAGTATTGCAATATTTGTTTACAATAATGATTTCATACTAGAGTTATACTAAATGTTTTGTTGAAAACAGAATTAAAAAATATTGCCACCTTTTTTAACAGTGTCTCTTCTCAATTTTTCGAACATTCATTAAAAATTGACAGAACAGGTAAAAGTAAATTTAGATGATCAAAAGATCATATTGAAATTTAAAAAAATTGCATCAAATGTTAAATAACTGAATGTCAAATAAATAGAAACCATGTATGTACCTTCCTTACAATCAATATTTAGCTTATTAAATGCATAATTTTCTGTAATAGTGAAAAACTAAGAAAAAAACTTTTTATGCTAAATATTTTAAAATCATTTTTCAAGTTCTTATAAAATGTTTTTTGTTAAAATATATAATTAAATTATAAGTTACCAAATATTCTTTTTGAATTAAAATAATGTAGTTTACCATATTACAATCTATTAATATTCTAGCCTCCTCACAACATTCCTTTGAACTTTTGTTATTAGAAACCTTGTTTATTTTAACTGTTTACAATTTTATCTTTAAATGATTTTAGTTTGTCATAGATTAGGGATCAGCAACGTTTGACCATCATTGGCATTTGAAATACAATCTTTGGTAACAAGGTTTTTGTTAAAAATTAATTATTTACAATGATTAATTTTAACTAAACTTTTCACAATATTATAAATTCATAACTGCTATTTTTAAGTTTTGACCAATTCCATCCTTGCACACTAACATTGATAGATAAAAAAATGGCATTACTTTGTCTAAAGAAAAATAAGGGAAAGCATTGCTACATTTAGTATAAACCTTAGAAATTATGAAAATGCATTTATTATTAATAAAAAAATTCAATAAATAATGATTAAAAAGATACTGTCATAAGATTTTTTTTTAAAGTAACCTTTATATTTCTGCAGATTTTATTGTAAAGTAATTTATTTAATGGAAATTCAGAAACACAACTTGAATAAAATTTAACTGCTGCCTAAATTTAAATAAAATAAAAGAATGTAACAAATTAACGTTTAAATTTTTTCTGTTGTAAATATTATAACTGATTTAGCATCCTTTACTATATTATTTACTTGCCAAATAAAATCTGCAATACAAGTTTAATTATCTTGTGGATATCTTAAGCCCAACCAACATCCAATAATTGTACTTACAGAACTTAAAATACCAATAGAACTTAAAATATCAAAAAATTATAGCATTAACATGTAATTTCCCTTGAGTAAAAAAAAAAATTCAATCAATTGGTTATATTCAAAATTAACCTTTAACTGCTGAGCTTTTGGTCAGAACTGCTGAGAATTATGTACCTTCTTGATATTTAGAAGCATGAAAGGAAACCAGTTTGTATCCCAGGATTACCAATAGTTTGCTTCAACGATAACATTCTTAAGCATATTTCTAAGTAATAAATTCAATTTTTCTGGTAAATTCTGGTTGAATATTGAAAACACTTTTGTCTAGTGGATAAATCTTTGCAATTAATAAAAATATAAAACAATTTCATTTTATGAACAGAAATATTGTATGAAAAACTAAGAGAATCATATATAATATGAGTTGAAATATGAAGTTGTTTTAAGTTGACTTACTCCCTGATCGAAACAATAGTACAACCTGGTGAGTAGGGAATATTTTTCACAACAAACTAATTTAGGATTATATCCCTATTTCAAGAAATCATCATTAATTTTTTTAATTAAATTTTACTGAAAATTTGTAACATTTGTCAAGTCAAAGGTTGCTGACTCTTGTTACTTTGAAAATGTTTCTTAGGGACCAAACCGAATACTGACAGTAAATGCATGCATATTTTATTTATTTATTTAATTTATCTATATACTTTCATTCCAATATACAAAAATTTATTCTATGTGTAAAATAATGTGATTTTCTAGTCTATATATGTTGCGACTGCCAATATTTAGTTATAAATTTTATTTTGTTTCTATTATATTTGTATATGTGAACTTATTTAATTACATTTTTAAAACTGTAGTTTTAAAAATAAAATAAAATTTTGATTGATGCTTTTTTTTATTTTCTGAATTACAACATTTAATTTGCCTAAATTATGTCACTGTGACTAAATTAAAACTATGTGGAATAAGTTTAAACTAACTTTTAAGACTAGTTAATCCTGTAAGTAAACTCAAGCTGTTTATCCTGTAAGCAAACTCAGGTTAAGATATACAATAAATAAAATTTACAAAAAAAAATTTCATAATTTTGCTTCCTTTGGGATATTTCTGAAATTGTTGAGGGTGGTACATTTACTATATTTTTAAATAAACTAGAATACTAGAAATCTAAATAATAATACCAATATTTAAAAAAATACTAATATAATATATTTTTAATTATACTAATATTGAAAAAAAATATACATTTTTTTTCTTTTTAAAACTTAACTTCTTTTAAAAGACAGTTATTGCGTGATTTGCTCTTAATTTATGAGCTTTTACAATATATATATCTAGCGTTTTCACTAGAAAAATTTACAAGTATATATATATAAAATATGTGATAGTAAAATAAAAACTATTTTCCACATTTGTTTTAGAAATGCTTTGCCCATAAAAGATCACAAACTATTTATGAATTTCATACCATTTGTACTAAACTTAAAGAAAAATCATTATGTAAAATCTATGAATAATGAAATAGTGTATTATAAAGACTGGTAAAAGATTAAAAATCTGTTTTAAGTGTTCCATTTCTAAACCATTAACCTAATTCATAGCATCGTACATCTTCAGTTTCTCTTAAAAAGATTAGTGCAGGCCAAAATCATTGTGAAACAGAATGGTAAAATGATCAATAAAATTTTGAGCACATAAACTGACAACCTAAGTGCTTGAATTTAAATAAAATTAAAAAGTAAGTATGATCATTGAAATTTGAAAAATAGAGTAGAAAATGTGTTCAAATGTGATTAGTGAATTCCAAGATAAATGGCAAAAAAAAAATTTTTTTTTACAATGTGTCAACTAAATACTATTTAAAAAATAAATAAACCACACTACTTTACAACCAACCTTAAAAAACAGCTAAAATAATGATTATAATAAAGTTTATCTGCTGATTATATTACTTAATTTATAAATTGTAAAATATTTAAATGCAATTCGATATTTGTATGTATATCACCTTAAAAAGTAGTCAATCCCATTCTTTCAGCATAGGCTCTTTATGAGAAGATTTAAAATTTTATTATTTGTAAGAAGGCATGCATTATTTTATGATAAATTGGAAATAAGGGAAATGGAACCATATTTATACTGCACTGGCCTTATGTCAAGGCTCAAAATTATGTAGAAATATTTAATTTTATGTAAGATATTATATGTAAGCATAATGAAACATAAGGCCCAATATTGCTTAACCCATACAATGTATGTCCAGTCACCTAAACTAGTGCAAAAACACACCTGACTGAGAAGATTATGAATGGACGTGATCTAGTCACTTGGTGAAGGCTGCAACACTGAATCAGCTAAATAATTTCTTTTTGTTTTTTTACATATTTTATTCATATAATCTTAAAATATATAAAATAATAGGTCATTGGTGAACCTGATCTAGGTCAATAATTATTACTGTCTTGTAACTGGCTTAGTTGTATGAATTGAAACCTTGATTTTTTTATAAATTAAAAATATTTCACTGTACAAAAAAAAAACTGTTCAATCGTAATTCTTCCAGATTATATCAGCAATATAATACTAGATTCTAACCTGCAATGATTAAATTTAAAAAAATTTCCCAAGTTTTAATATAACGTGACTATTTTTAATAAACATTATGTAAATCAATCCTAAATCTTACCATATTTAAGTAATCTTGTTTACGAAAGCGAGTAAATTTATATTTAAAAAGAAAACAAATCTACTTCTTTCTTAGTCTTCACTGAGTGTGAAATCTAAATGATAAATATAATTTCAAACAAGCACAATATAAAAGAAAACAAAATAAATGTCAAAATAGATATTATCTTACCTCGTCACTATTCTTTATAAAATCAAAAATCTTCATGTTGTAACCATAAACAGTTTTCTTATTACTTCCATTCATCCCCTTTCTTAAGACCCTCTTGTTTTAACCTCTTGGACTTTTCTGTAACCTTGATATACCAAAATCAATCTAATGGTTCATAAATTATGCTGTTCTAACTCAAAAATTTCATTGCACGCAATTTGTATCCAGAGAAAAGAAATTTTCTCAATTCAAGATATCAATTCAGATTTGGCATCCCATTCACCAGGGATGAACAACCTATGGGTCTAACTTTGACTTGACTCCTGAAAAGCCTCACATATTAATAAAAATAAAGCAACAGGAAAAAAATCTATTTCTCAGGATGAAGAAAAAAACTGCTATATCGGAAAGTTTATTTTTTATTGATGATCTTCATAATTGATCATAAATTTGATAGCAATAATTTTGTTTATGATCGTGAGTTAGCAATGAAATACGATTTCTCACAAACTTGTACGAAGATATTTGTGGATTTAAGTTTTCAATAATATAATTTAGTTAGTAATTAAATTATTTTGTATAATTTAAATAATTATGAAGCTGAAAAGTTTCTTTTGTTCAGTTTTTTTTTTATTAGTATGCACTTACTGAGTTGCCTTTATATAAAATTTAAACAATTCATAAGAATCAAAAAGAAAACAAACATTTATAGATATTTTGATTAACAGTATAATTTTTTTTTAAAAAAACATATTTAGTTTGATTAGTGGTATAAAAAGTTTAGGAGCATAAGCAGATGTATAGTGCACAAAACATTAATACTTAATGTTATTAAGCACAGTTCAAAAAGAAAAAATCTTGGGTGTTTTGGAACCCTTATTCACCTGAAAAGGTAAACCTTTCTAAATGGTTGTTACACTAGAGTAGAAAAATCCTTAAACTAGTACACCACAAGACCTTTCATAATCACTGCTCTTGATAATCTTTTAGAATCCTTTTCAAAAAAGTAAAAAATCCCACACATAGATCACAGATTAATAAAACAAAAAATATTAAAAAAGAAAAAGTAGAATTAAAATCAATAAAACTGGTTCATTTTTAGGAAACAAAGAAGATACCTAGTGAAAAGCCGATGCCCATCAGTTTGCTTCAAGAATTACACCTCCATGATAATAATTTATCAAATTTCGATAACACTTTAGTTGATTTTTCACTGAAGTTTGCTAACTTCTACACTTACTACTTGAGCCACAATTTATTCTTGAAGTTGCAAACGATATCACTAATGAATGCAATAAATGAACATCTTTCGAATACTCCATTTTTTGTCTCAAAGATATGCAGTATTAGAAACATCAGGTAAAACTTAAATTAGACAGTACAAAATATGTTTTAAAAACTTTTCAGAATCATTTTGAAATACTATCAAAAATTTGTATTTTTAATATTAATGGATCAAAAATCAAATTGCACTAACAATTAATTAGCAAAAATGATTTAATTATACTTGTACTTTGAATCAACAAAACAAATAATTTGTTTAAAATATCTAACTTTCAAATGAAAGAAACTTTTTGGTTTAAAAAACATTTTATTATATTTCATGGAAATGCTCACATTTTTTTTTACATTAAAGGAATAGATGTATCTAAATAAATTAACAATTTTAAAAAATACACAAGATTTGTTGAGCAAAATTTTGTTCAATGTATAAACATTATGTTCTTCATACAAGCATATTGCTGTAAAGTAAAAATAACATCACAACATATCAATGTTATAAAAAAGTTTTTTTGGCTGATTAAATTTAATTTACTAAATGAATAAACTTCGTTCAAACTTTAAGTCACTCAACCAGAT
Organism: Parasteatoda tepidariorum; assembly: GCF_982258835.1. Taxonomy (NCBI): domain Eukaryota; kingdom Metazoa; phylum Arthropoda; class Arachnida; order Araneae; family Theridiidae; genus Parasteatoda; species Parasteatoda tepidariorum. The sequence continues at coordinate 36,719,993 of NC_141762.1, read as the reverse complement.
TATTAATTCGAATTTATGATTTTTCGGATAGAAAAAAACAACTGCTTTTAATTTAATTTCTAAATATTTCGCTACCTCTAAATCTAATAATTTTTTCCCATAGATAGATCTCAACAGATAGGGGAAATCAATTTTTTTTTTAATAAAAAGAATAGTATGCCGAAACCTATCAACTGTCGCTGCAAAACTCAGACTGCTTTCCCACACAACAAAACTTTCTCGTTTTTAAATAATGAAAAACTGATCAGTTGAGATTTTTTGAGTAAATTTGCTTAATAGCCTGGCAGTTGAAGGGTTAAAATAATTAACACTATTTTAGCAATTTCTAAAATTAAAAAATGACCACGAGAAAGCTTTTTTAGAAAAGCTCACAAAACTATCACCGATTACAGTCACACAACCAAAAAATTAGTAGTCAACAACATAATAAACTACATAATTAAAAATTTTGTAACTCCTCATACAGAGAGTTTCACAGTCAATACAAACAAAATGTAAACAAATAAAACAGAAAATATTGGGGATAGTGTGGCTTTCAGGAGAACTCCTCCAGACATCAGTCTTACGTCGTGGCGAGTACCATGGTTACAAGGAAAAGTCACTTCGAATAGCAGTTACCATAGCAGCAGATAGCCAGCAGGTATACCATAGCAGCAGATAGCCCTAGACTTTTAGTCTGTAGAAGGTCTCCCCAAAGCCACCCAATACTGATCCAGCAGTTCCGAAAAAGGTGCTCTGCAGAAACCTTTGGTTAGGCAAAAAGTTAGAGAGTTAAAATTTGCTTTTCATCTTATGTTTATAAAAAATAAATTCAGAACTACTAGATACCACTTCTATCAAAATAATATTCCATACATAATTTTTCATTTAATTTTTTTCTCTTTCATTTCAAAGATATTTTATTTTTAATTGATCAGCAACATGCCTCTACATTTAATTTAAATAAGACCTCACCCATTTCCTGTTATGTGTTTATTTTTAATTTATTTAACTAAGTACTTCTAACAAATATTTGTCATTTGTTCTAACTCAAGTATTTAGTTTTAGTTAATAACTGTTTTTCAAAAATTCAGAATTTAATAGGCCAACCCGAAATACATACATAAAACAAATCATCATTTGGCATCATTAGAATATGCCAATTATTAAGGTTGATTGCAATTTCTAAAAATTTGTTATGCGAAAAGAGAATTTTAAGTTTCTCATGAAATTCTGTATTTTTAATTTGAATATATCTTGCTTCCGTTCAAAAATGAAACAAAAGAAAGACAGTTTGTCTATTTTTATCACTTTATACTTGAACAAAATTATATTCTCTGTTATTTTACAATTATTGTATTCTTTATCAGGGTATTTAATGAATATATCAGACTTACATTAAGTATATCCACATCGTTTAAGACTATTTCCAGCCACTTTAAGACTATAGGTAAAACAATAAACATTTTATTCTTCACAATCATTATCTTCACAATAATAAGTAATCTTTCTTCGATTTATCTATTCACAATCGTTAATTATTTATGTTTGTAATAAAGGGTCAATATGTTCACATTTGCTAATAAAATTTATTGACTCCAGTCGGGGTTCAGTAAAAAAAAAAAAAAATTTGATCAACCATTGAGGTCTTATAGCTAAAAAAATTAAGATTAATTAAAAACTTGATCAATTAAAAGCTCTAAATATAAAAAAATAGCTTGAAATTTTACAAAAAAACATCTATTTAACTTCTGATTAGAACTTTGATACTAAAGGAAACAGGACATAATCCTCTTTTATGAGTATTTATAAAAGTACATTATAATATTAAAACAACGAGCTTCAATAAAACAATGTAATCATGACATCATAAATAACTAATTGAAATATTTGTTTTTAAAATAACTCAGTTCATTCAACAGAATATACTAAGTACTCAATTAAAATCTCTAGTAACTTTGATCTATTAAAAACTTTAATCATACAAATATTACATTTCAGGAAATAAAAATAAATCAATTCAAATATTAGAGTTTCACAATTAAAATAATACATAATACATACAGTTTGTGAGTGCATAAGCTATAAATACAAAGTGATTAAATAAAACAATGTGATCATGATATTTTGTAAATAATCAATTGAAATATTTAGTTTCATAATTAACTTAGTACATTTAGTTTCAAGGTAGATGGAAAAATAAGCATGCTTCATCCAGTAACAAATTTCTTTGAATAATAATGTTAATTTTTGTAGTTATATTATTTATTTTGTTTTTTAATATTAAAAAAGTAAAATGGCAGAATTGGGAAGAAAAAAATAATAATTTAAAAATTATATGACTGTTTTACTCCAAAGGATTTACCCATTAGGCGCCGCTATGTCAGATAATTTTTTTCTAATGTTTTGAAATTATTTTACTTAATAATGCACATGTAAAGCAGTAAAAAAATATTTTGCACTAAAAAATTAATTAGTTTAATTTTTAGATCTTGCTTTCAAGACGCAAGCTTTAGTACCGAGTATTAGGTAAACATATAATCACATTTTTTTAACTATCCTTTTGATTCTTCAGCTGCAAATTTAAAAAACCCTCTACAATTTTCTCGTCATAAATAAAGTATCCAATTAACAAATTTAAACAAAATAAAAATTATCAAATAGAAAAACTGCCCTCTATAAACTTGTTTATTTTTTTCCAAATTAATATTTCGTAAGGTAGAAGTTTCAGCACTCCTAATTAAACTAAATTTGCATTCAACATGCCACAATCGAGAATTTTTCTTTTCTTACATAATTTGTATCTAAATTGTTGATACCTACTTCCGACAAAATGGTCTATTCCATCAGATCTCACATTATTATTTTCTTTTGTCAGACTGTGGGTTTTAAGTTTTCCTGTTTGACAGGATTGATTTGATGAGAAAACAATGTCCAAATCGTTAGAAAGCTCATAATGGTCTGAAGATTCCATATATTCCAGGGCTTTTTAAAGCATAAAGCATGCATTTTAGAGTAACGAACTATTGAACTGTGAAAGTACATTTCATGACAGGTCATATTTTAAAACAAAAAAAAAATGATCGTAGGTTATATTTGAGCTGCGGTGGCTCAGGGGATACAGCGTCGCCCTCCCAATGAGGCTTTCCAAGTTCGAATCCCAGTGGTGACTGGTTGATACAAATTCTGCTCCCGGCTTGCACTAACCACAGTAATGAGGTAAAATATACTCAGTGGTAAATGGATAATGGGTTATAATCCTTTTGTCGTTGTGTTAAACATGGAAGGTTTAAGTGGTTTTCCTCTCCATATAGAGCAAATGCGGGTTAGTTCCATCATAAAATCCTCCACGAAAGCTCGTCTGTTCCAATGCTTGATCCAGGAGTCTTTCCTGGGTTCAAAATTACAAAGCTAAGGAACATTGATAGACGTAAGCTTAGAATTGAGTAGGTTGTTCAACGCCGATTATAAAATAGTTACATTTTTAAGAAGACTACCTACACCAAATGTGCAAAAAGAACTCCTACTTTGCAATTCAGAGCAACCATAGCTGATAGTCAGAACTATCAGATAACTGAGTAATTCTATTGCATTCACTTTCAATGCAAATGTGTTGAAAGGAAGAGTAAGTGATAAAAACCATACTATCCATGAAAGCTCTCACATTGGGACCGACAAACAAGGTAGTCGTTAAATTGTAATAAATTTTTGAATCAGTTTTTGATAGACATTGATTTCCAAATATTTTCCACAGTTATAGCAAAGTAATATTTTTAAGGATTGTACTCAAAAAAAGATAATAGAAAAAAAAGTCTCATTTTTCTCATTATGTCCATTTTCATTTTAAAATTTGAATAATTAATAAACATTTTTTTCATTTTCATAAAAATTTATATAAGTCAATCAAAGATTATATTTAATGTATTAATAAAATTTAAATGAATCAATGAAAAGGAAGCTGGAAAAAGTAAAGAGTAGTTGTAACCATAACAATGAGAACTTTAGTGCCTAGTGGGTTAAAGAATAGAAAAAATTATAAATATGAAATAAATGAAAACAAAGAATTTAGGTTTTGAAAACAAAATTTCAATTATTGAACAGAATATCATTCAAAAATAGTTTTGAAAAATCAATTTGAAAGAAACAGGTAAAATATATCATTATATGTTAAGTTATTAAACAGTGTGAACATTAAGTGTTTGCACAAGGTTGTAAAAACTTTTCTTTCTTTCTACTATGTTTCAATTAATAATAAAACTGTTTAATTCAAAGGTAGTTATTACAGTTTTTCATGCAAAATATTTAGATTAAATATGGAAAATGTCAATCCAAACACTAAAAAGGTTAACAAGACACTATTACAAATAGTAAAATATTTACTGATATAAAAATATGATTAAAAATCAAAATAGAAAATGCTTAACAAAAAAAATTAAGATCATTTCCTAAATTTAATAAATATGCTTACAGTTACAGTTCAATATAATGACTAAATATAATTTGGGAAAAATTAACTATAATGAAACTTAAACATTTTAAGTGTCAAAGTATATTTATTAATATAATCATTAAATTGAGTTGTGGTGGCTCAGTAGTTAAAGGCTCTGAGCTAATATTTTGAAGGTCTGGGACTTGATCAGTGGTCACTTGAAGGCAGACTAGCTTCAGATAGATGGGTAGCAGTTTGTCTAGGAAGTAAAGACGGCTTACACGGAACGTGACTGCATTACCAAAATCCTGCTATTGGGAATGTTTTTCTTATAATTGTTTAATTTGATTTAATATGATTTTCTTCCTCAGATTTTGTAACAAGTGAACAAAAGTAAAAAAAAAAGTTTGATTGAAAAATTGAAAGAGAAAATTATGTATTAATTAAATTCTATCCCTTGATTTACTGGAAAATATAAGCAAATTAAAGTATATATAACTAAATTATACTGATTATAGTTAAAATACAATCGATTCTCAATAACTCAAAGATGAGAGGACTGGAGAATAACTTGGACTTAAAATTCCACTTACCATTAGTTTACTTTTTTTTTTTTGCTTTTTATTGCATAATAAATTGGAAATTACAATTAATATATAGATTATTGGTTTGATAAAGAATTTGTTAACTAAAGAATAAACAAAGTTTAAAGCTAGATAACTAAACATTCATCGAATAGAATACCAACTCCTGCCAATTTTACAAATTCGAAAAGTTCCAGTTTCGCTCACACTATCTTCATAGCTAGTAAAATATATTATTTAACAATGAAAAGCGTAGCTGTACATGCTTTTGGAGATTTGCTGTAATGGTATCTCACACTTTATTCAATTCCATCAAAATAAACAATGAAAATGTTTTGATCATTAAAATACTCACAGAAGATGTGACAAAAAGTGTGGCGAAAAAACGCAGAACTTATACTTTCAGTCCATCTCAAAATTTTTTGAACTTACACTTTCTGTCCAAATCAAAATTTTTGTAGAAACAAAAATTAAGAAGCATAAACTCTCTCTTTTTATGAATTTCTGAAGAAGTTCAAGAGATTCCTTAATGTTTGATTTATTTGAGAAGAATGGGTAAGAGGATTAAGAATATTTCCTATTAAAGAAAGAAAGAAAAAGAGTTAAAAATATTTTACTTTGTTGGTGGTTGAAAAGAAATTTGCATTCCATTAGCATTAAAGATAATCATGCTTAAAGATAATTGTATTAAGGATAATCTTGCTTTAAGATAATTGCATCAAAGATAATCAAGCTTAAAGATGATTGCATTGAAGATAATCTTGCTTTAAGATAATTGCAATAAAGATAATCGTGCATTAAAGATAATGATGCTTACAGATAATTGCAAAAAAATAATCTTGCTTTAAAAAAATCTAGTTATAGGAAGTAAACAGGGAGTAATTAAGAAATATTAAGAATAAATAGGTGAAGAAAAAAAAACATTTTTACAAATATATAGTAATGGGAATATTTGAGTCATTGAACTTACAGTTATCAGAAATTGACTGTATATGTAACTAATAATCAAAATCTATCAACTTACAAAAAAAAATATTATAAACATACATATTTCTTAAACCTTTAAGTAAAGCTAACAAAAAAATCAACTTCATTTCTGCTAACTTAATCCTAAATGCTATAATTAAACATAGCACTGTCAGTTAGAGATTCTTTTGTATATTTGATCTTAACCAGCTTCAGAAATGCTTTTTGCAATAGAACAAAACCAGAAGTGCAGTCAAAACTGGACTCAGAAAAAGCTTTGATCCCTGAAATAATTTAACATAATTAAAACAATGATGGGGAGAAAATTATTGAAAAATACTCTTCAATCTAAGTAAATAGGAAAAATTAATAAAAATTGAAAAACTTATTATTTGAAAATGAAATAAAATATACATTATACAATCATCATTGCTTCATTTTATTTTCCTTTATTTATTTATTACTTTTAGTTATTTATTATTTTTACTTATTTACTTTTACTTATTCATTTTTATTTATTTTCAAATAGAACTTTAAGTTCAGGTCAAATTTAGTTCACGTCAAATTTAGCAATGCTCATTAAATTCTAATGCTTATGCCCCTATTTAAGATTTTTAAAAAAATCTGCAGGAAAAAAGTTATATTTTTCTTTACATGGCAGTATTTACTATACGAAGCTGCTAATTTTTTCTAAATGAACAGCAATATCTTGTGACATGTAAAATATTGAAATTTATCTATTATAATGTTTCCATCATTTCTTTCAATAGATTTCCATGGCTCCTTAAATAACTCGTATTTTCCTTGTTGCATTATCATTTATTATAATACAATATTTATAAAGTCTACTGTTAAGACATAGTAACTGGGCATTATAATTTTATTTTCTATATTAATAAATTTAGGCAAGTGCTGAAAATTGAAAATAAACTGGAGTAATTATTCAAATATAAACAGTATTTTGTGATCAAAATTAAAAAAAGATGGACAAAATTTGTTTCCATCAAACTATGACTTTAAATAAAATGATCATAGCTTGATAAAAACCATAACTTTTCCTGGTTGTTAGCAGATGTATGCATACACATCTTTGACACAAAAAAAATAATGAAAATAAAATTACAATTTCAACTCATTGAATGGAAATATGCTACAGCAGTAAGCAAAAATTGAGGATTCCTAAAGAAGATGGAATGCTGTTTTTGAGGTTCGGAAAAAACTAATAAAGTATGTTTAAAACTTGAATTTTTTTTACTTGAAATATTATCTAAATCCTGCAGTCACTTACTTCATCAATAAATAAAAAAAAATTTCAAATTGGAAGGTGTTTACTAATGGTTTAAGTTACAAGTTAATTCCTACAAGGTATCAGGTATCAGGACTACAAATGATGCTACTAACTCTTGAAACTGTCACATTTTCAATTCTGTGAAGATTAATTTAGAAACATTGAAATAAGAATAGATACTACTTATTGGAAAATTCAGCTTTTATTTTGAAGTTCATTAAAATATCAAATAAATTAAAGTGAAAGTTTTACAATGAAATTTTTAATATGAAAATAAGAAACATCCTTGAGTAAACATCATACAGTGAATTTGGCTATCAGAAAAGTTGCTCTTCAGTAAGGATATTTATTTAACAATTTGATCCTTTATTATTTTTTTTTTTCCAATAAAGACTCTGAAACACTTTTGATCTAAAAATGCTCTGCAATAATAAAAATTAACAAAATTAAGTGAAAAAGGTCACACAATAATTTTTAAAAAATTTGATATCTATGAAAGTAAATAATAAAAATAAAAATTATTATTTAAAAGTTATGAGCTGCTCTAACTATGCTTTCAGAAAAACCTAAAAAGATTTTTTACATTCTGTTAATGAGAAATAAGAAAAACAAGTTTTTTCATATGTGTGTAAAATTTTAGGTTTTTTTAATATTCACCTTAATTTTGCATAAATAGTACAAGTGTGTTCAATGCTAGATTAAAAGCATTTTCATTTCTCAAAATCCTATTAGAAATTTTTATCACTTGTTGTCTATGATATAACTTAAAGATTAATCAGGTGAAGCAATGAAATCTTAATTTGTCCAGGCCATTGAAACAATCAAAGCAACATTTTTCTTCTTCAGAGCAAAATTGGGGGGGGGGGAGGTTGGATCAAGCAAATATTTGTCAGATCATACATATTATAGACTGCTTTTAAAAAAAGAAAACTAGAAACTAAAAAATATAATTTGTCTACCTAAGACAAATAAAGGCAAGTTTCATCATAAAATAACTGTAAACTATAATAATTTTAGTTTTAGAGTTACTTTGCTTAGAACAAAAAGTTTTAACAGTTTTGGTATAACATAATTAATGGAGTACTGAACAACTCATAACAGTTTGAGATCAATATATAGAAATTTTTTACTGCTGCATGACAAAAAACTTAAATCAATTAGTAAATAGTAACTCATAACAATACAACAAATACTTTTTTTAAATATTTATAATCGAGTAAAAGACCTCTATTATCAAATAATTTTAAAATAGGATTTCAATAATCTCAAAAGAAAACAACTGAATATGCAGCTTAATATTTTTGTGCAAGAGTAGTTTAGTGGATGATCCCTTAATTCACATACTGATATTTTTACTACACCATTTTACTAGCATCATTAATTAAAATAAAAAGATAGTAGACAAAATGTCTTTGATTATTATTATATTATCTTAATATTGGTTATTTTAAAAATTATATTTGTATTAATAGAAAATATGGTGGATATCATGACAAAATGCTAACAAATAGGTAATATCAAAACAAAATGCTAAAAATCAGATTTAGTAAGGACACAATATTTTTCATTAGGAAAAGTCAGAATAATTACAAACCCAGTTTTTTTTCGAGCTGAAAAAAGTTCTTTAAAACTTAGAACTTTTCAATTTAGAATTATATAAAGTTTAGAGAAATTATTATTCAATAATTTTGGACCGCTGACTGTAAAGTTTATAGTCCAAACAAAATAGAGAAGTGTGAAACATGAATGATAGAAAATTTAACCATTTACAAAGAGATCATTGTGATTATTGAATCTAAAGAAATATTCTGCTAAGCATTAATTAATTGTGACCTACGATAATATCTGATGTCAAATTATAAAATAAGATTTGAAGCAAATAATTTTCAAAGTTAAAAAATATATCATACAAAGTGACATAACACATTGATAATTGTTCGACTTTAATGAATAAAGTATATTAAGACATAACAATGTAATAGTATTTTGTTTTTGATCATCAGTACCAGCTAATTACAGCCTTTTTTACACATAAATTATATGCATAAAGCATAATTTTACAATGAAAAAACAGAAATTTAATTTTACTTTAAATTACAAAATTAAAGACATTCGATGTAAATAATTTTGTTATGTGTCTACTTATATTGTAGTTTTTCAAGTATGTGACTAACTTTTAGATGAATTGTATGAACAGTTCAGTGAAAAAAAGCACATTATTGTAATGAAAATTGTACATTTTATAAAACATTGCTTCAACTAAAAATTTGATAATAAAATAAATTTTAAAAATATTTAGCTCTAAAAACAAATATTTATTATCCCAATCCATAGATACAATTCTATAAAATTAAAAAAAAATTGAGCTGAACTATTTTATGCACTATCGCCAACCAGAAAAAATCATAGAATCCATTCGAAGGTAATTTACACACAAAAAAAAATTTCATGCATTTTTTTCAATTAAATAACTTACACTAATGATTCTTACAAAAATAAATACTAATTGTTAAAAAACTGTGTACACCCAGTGGTGCCTTTATATTCATATGTTGGTTACTTATTATCCTTGTATATGATTGAAATTTAAATGGAATGTTTATAGGAAAAAGTTAACTCAAACTGGCAAGAATTGACAAAAACTTGTTGTTTTTTTAAATAAATTACTCTGATTAAATACAATTTAGAAGTTAAATATGGGATAAACTTATACAGAATATTATACTATGAATAATAATAAATTAAAAAACTAATATAAAATGCAAAATCAAAAAAATCTCAAAATGTTCAACTAAAAATAGCACTCTTTTTTTTTATCACAGATTAAAAAATACAAGTGAAAAAAATTGTACAGGAAAATAGAATATTCCTGTAATTTTTGTGCCAATTTTAAATTAATGTTTAGAACATAGAAGTAAACTGAGCAAAGTTATATATTCATAAATAAAAAATTAAATTTTTAAGTCATACAAGCCCTTTTCTTGTTCAGAAAAAAAATAATAATAAAATAAACAAATAAGATCTCAAATTTTTAAATAAAAAGGAAGCAATACATAATTTGAATGATAAAAAAATGCAATTAATAGTATTTCAAAAAAATATGAAAAACTATGCAGAATTATTTATTAATGAAAAATAAATTTAAATATTTAACATTTTAGTTGGATCTTTTTAAAAGTTATCAATATAATTCAAATTGTATTAAAAGATGATATAAAAATATTTTCATGACATTAAAACCAGTCTTTGGTGAAATGAAAAATTTTTAACAACATTAATGATATAACGGTAAATATTTCTTTAATCGAAATCTCCTGTTCCTCTGCCGTTGACGAAAGATTAGACATATAAGAATAATTAATAAAGCTGAAACAACATAAAGCGACACACACAAACTAATATCTGCACTAGTAAACCATCTAAAGTTCCAACTCTCAAGTAAAGAGTAATTTTCAAAATTATTTACCATAGCAGAATTGTTTATTCTTCGGTCAGAAGGTACAAGATCTACCACTTTCACACTTCCCTGCTTAATATTTTGTTTTCCATAAATTTTGCTCAAAAATTGTAAAACTTGTTCTTGATCCCATACGATGTCACGGAAAGTTTCCCCGGTCTTTCTGCAAAGTGGACAAGCTTCTTTAGAAGGGAACTGAATCTTCGGATGTTTAGGATCCTCAGTCTCATCCCCAGCCAAGCGATTATTAGCTTCATTGTGTGCTTGCCATAACCACAAAACAGCATTTTCAGATGATTTTACCTTTGCCTCCAAGTCTTTAGCCATTTTTAAGAAATTCTCGACACATTCGTGGCAAGTGAAAAAATATTTAACATAATCTCTAATGGCAAAGAGAGCCTGAGCCGCAGTTTCTTCATCTGAAATAAAAAAGAAAAAAGTGATACAGGGAAGAAAAAAAATTATGTGATACTAAGTATACATTGTAAAATTTATTTGTTTAGAGAATAAATTTTTTTTCACTTCCATATCAATAACAAAGCATTTTTTTCATCCTCACAATTAACACTAAAATAACATAAAGTCACTTATTACCTTTAATACCAGGGTTGGGGTTTTGGACATCCTAAACTGGTTTTGGACAGGACATGTGGTTCTTACTGTCTTAAACTGTCCTAAACTGACTAAAACTGTCTTAGTGTCCAAAACCTTGAAATTTGGTAAAATGTAAAAATTCTATATGTGTAACCATTGTACACCACATAATAATTACATATACAGTACAGAACCCGTTATCCGGAAATCAGAAAACCGGAAAATCAAAAAACCGGAACGAAATTCGATAAATCTTCCCACCATTTTAAAAAAAAAAAATTTTTTTCCTCATAAGATTTTAGGATTTTTCTTCCTTTTTTGAAAGATGTTTACCATACCATCATTTTAGAAATAATCATTACTGTATTACTTCATCGTTTTTTCTTTTTAAGATTATTTCCTATTTTTTTTTTTTTTTAAATTGGGTTTAACAATAAAAAAAACGGCTTTTTGTAGCGATTCAGAAAACCGGAAAAATCAGTTATCCGGAATAGCGATAGTCCCGATCGTTCCGGATAATCGGTTCCCTACTGTATTAATAAATATTTTATACTTTTCATACAATTTGCTTTAACTTTTTAAAGAAAATAATATAACAGGCAAAGAAAACTTTTGAAGCTCCACAATTCATTGAACAACAAAAATGAATAAAATTAAATATGAATAAATATGCTTTTAATACTGATAAATTACGTTTTTGCATAAGGATAAATAATGCAATATTAAAAACAATAATAAACTTTTTTAATAAAACAAAAAATTGTCTTCATTTTGTATCGCTTGTTCAAAAATCAACATTTCATTTTTAACAATATTTTTTTTAATTGAAAGATAATTTGAATAAATAGGTTTTGGACAGGACGGTTTAAACCATGGTTTATACTATGCTATGCATTAATCCATTCTGTCCTAAATCTTGCCAACTCTGTTTAATAATGATAGAATATAAAAAATTTAAAAAATACTACAAGTAAAATTGCATACTCTATAAAGCTTTAATTTTAATTTTTAAAAATATTAAATTTGTTCATTAATAAAATATTTTAACATTAAACATTAAAACTTACACCCAAGAGATCTCTTAAATTCATTATTTGCTTGTATGGTAATGGTATGAAAAAGCGTCCACAATGAACATGGATAGCCTCTGTATTTCAGTTCACTACCTTTACAGCCAACATAGTCACGCATTTTTGGTAAATATTCTGTTTCAGTCTGAAGAAAAAAAGAAGATTGTTGAAATAAAAGCCTTTTTATAATTACATACAATTCATATTTGGCATTTTCATAAGGTAAAAAATATAAAAGGTGGTAATAAAAGTAAAAATAAATGTTAGGGTCCAGGCTCTGCTGAAAATAAAAATTTTAGCTCTTGCTCATCTCTAACATCTCGGAACTTAATCTAAAAAAAATTCTCTGTTTGATCAACCTAGCTAGTTTTTTTCATTTTTAAATCAATTAATTCTGAAAGTGAACAGAATTAAGAAAAAAATAGCCTTTGCTAAAGAACACTTAAATAAAATTATAAAACTCTTTGGGAAAAGGTAATAACTTTTCACAAAACATAAATTTTGTATTTTTTGGTACCTAAAAACAGAAATATGTATGGAAAAACCCTGCACAAAGTTAAACTCCCAAGCATGAGAGGAAGAAGTGGTGTTAAGATGTCAAAAAGAATAGGGAAAAATGCAGTTGATAATCTGGAGTTATTGATTTAAGAATGAATAAAACCAATTACTTTTAACAAACTGAGAAAAAATATTAGCATTAATGCTGAGAAGCTTGAGGTGAGCAATGAGATTTTTATTTTCTGCAGGGCATTGACCGTGAACAGATGATGTACAGTGAGAAACTATGGCTCCTTTATAATGCCTCAAATGAATCCCAGCCTCCAGACCTTAACCCAATAGAGCATTTAATCAGAAAATCAGGGAACATGAAATAACATCAAAAGAAATGCCTAAACCAGGCAAAATAGAAGACTGCAATGAAATTTAGCTGTCCCAAACCTAATAAAAAAATTTGGAACATCTTTCAGAGCAGATATATGTATAATCCGGACCAAGTAAATATGTCATTGGAGCAGTTAAATAGTTTTTAAAAAAATCATAAGAATAATAGGAATTACTTCCTAAAATATAGCATCTTTTAAAATAGACATGTAACCTTAAACTACTGAAACCTTAAATAACATAGTCATATAATAAACTGTTTATTTTCATAAAAATTTTGTAGTAAACAAGAAAAAATATTAAAAGTTAACAGTTACCTTACCTTATCATAGAAAGACTGATGGTAACAGTGGTCTAACCCTCAATTTTATACAAAAATATAAATTTTTATATTTACATAAAGCTGAGAAATTTGACTATACAGTTGATACAAGCATATCTATAACATAAGCCAGATAAAATATACATTTCCCCCAGCACAAATAAAATTATTTTATTTGTTGAACGTAAGTTGAAATTTGTTGTTCAAGGCTAAAAACACCAGATAGCACTGTCATCTTAATCTTAATATTTTAGAGGTTTAGACCACTTTTACACTCAGTATTTCCAATACTAAAAATCTAAAAGCACAAGAAAAAATACTATATTTTTAGTAATAAAATCATTCATAATTAACAAGTAAAATATTAAAAATTTATTAATAGTATTAAGGGCACATTTGACACACATTTTTTCAATTTGATAATCAATCTCAATAAGAGCATTCTCTTCTTTCAATAGTCTTCTAATATTCTCTTTTAAGATTCTTTGCTTTCTTATCGTCATCATCGTTAAGATTAAGATCGTCATCATCGTTCAAATTAGATTATCGTTAAGATCGTCTTATCATTGTTAAGATTCTTTGCTTTCTTTTTGCTTAGAAATTCTTTGTTTTCTTATTGTCAGTAAGATTTGTCTACTTTGTATGGTAGAAGGGAATAAAATTGGATTAAGTTCACAAAATTTTTTTCAAACATAAATTTTGTTTTATCAGATTTTTGAAATTGTATTTAAGCGTTTACAGCATTAAAAATAAACAAAAATAGTAGTCAAGCCACAACATTGTGCCAAATGATACTGAATAGGGTTATTTTTCATTTTGATGGGATGAACTTCTAAAAATATGCTTTGCTTAATCTGATAATGCAAAATAGCAGGGAAGGGTAATAATAAAAAAAATTATAAGCTTAATTAATTGAACAGATCGTATGAAGACATATGAGATCATAAAAGGCATATTTCTCCAGTTTTGTGCATGATTTTGTACTGCTAATCAATAACAATTTATTAACTATTTACTTTTTTTTCAACCCCTATAAAGAATGGGTAAGTAGTAAATAAAGAAGAGCTGCATCAATCATTGTTAATCAAATTAAAAAATTACTTTCAAGTAAAATTAAAAAAAATATCTGCTATTAATAAAAAATGTAATTACCTTATTGTTTTAAAAATTCACAAGTCTAATATTAATAATGTAATGAAAAAAATTTAATAAAATCCATACTAATCCATACAAAAGAAACAAATAAAGATAAAACTGTAAATTAAAAACTTAATTATAATGCATCTAATTGGAAATAAATAAATAGCAAAATATACCTGATATTGATTCATAATGTCAACGAATTCCTCACCAGTTACTGAACGTTTTCTATATGAAATCCAGTTGTACAATTTGGATAAGTAAGATATAACTGGTTCTGATCCTGGGAAGTACTATTTGAAATAAGATAAATGGGGAAAAAATTAAATACATCAAAAGTTTACAAAAACATTAAACAAATTAAAAAATTTTAAAATAATTTTGCATTTTGTTTTATGATGCACTTACAACTTTCAACATAAAGAGGTATGATTTCAAAGCAGAAAATTTTTCTCCATCAATAACTTTCGTCATGCCCACTTCCTGTCTTAGAGAATTATAAACAGCATTTTCTAAATCAACCATATATACAGAACTAGCCCCAGACCTAAATGTAAATAATAATAATAATTAAAAACTGATAGTTAATTTTAAAATTATTTGTTTTTAATATTATTTTAAGATTCTGAAGCATAGGAAATAATGGATCAATTAATACAAACAAAGGAAAATAATTTTAGTTCCATTAGAAAACACTAACATTAGAAAAATCAATTAATAGCTTCAATAATTTTGGCAACATTTTTATATGTGATATATAATATAAATCATAATTATAGAAACATATAAGGTGAGTATTAGGCATGATTTAGTAACTAATAAAATCTCTCTAATGTCAAAAAGAAACTTGGCCCAGGTTTTTGACAGATTTCATCACTTTTCAACAGATTTTTGACGCATCATGTCAAAAATCCAATCCTACTAAACATTGTATTTACAATGTATTCAAGAGAAGATACCTTTTCTGTTCCATAAGTACAGTCAATTCGCTATAACTCGAATATTACTATAACTCGATTTTTTATGAGGTCCCGACCATTTTATCTTCAATTTTATGTTAATTATTCTCGATTACTCGAATTTTACTCCCTTGAACTCGATTTTTTTGGATCTCTTAAAGCAAGAAAAAAAACCTAGGAGCTGATATCTTGCTCCTTCCTTTGCAACACACGCACAATGTCTTTCGCACTCTTCATGGAGAAGCTAAAGCTGTCCCTTTTGAAGTATGTGAACAGTGGTTGAAAGAAACGTTGCCAAATTTACTTCAAGGATATAGTGAAAATGATGTTTTCAATATTGATGAAATGGGTTTATTTTTTAAATGTCTTCCAAATAAGACTATGATGTTTAAGGATGAAAACTGCTCAGGGGGTAAAATGAGCAAGGAACGTTTGACTGTCCTAGTCTGGAATAGAGAAATTGTCCTTACTTGTTATCGGAAAAAACCGAAATCCCCGATGTTTCAAGAATGTAAAAACGTATCCTTTGGATTACAAGTCTAACAGAAAGTTTTGGATGACATCAGTTTTATTTGAAGACTATGTAAGAAAATTGGATCGGAAATTCTTCGCTAAAAAAAGAAAAGTGATACTCTTTATGGATAAATGCACAGCGCATAGTGATCTACCTAATTTGAAAGCAGTAAACTTGCAGTTTCTCCCGCCAAACACAACAGCAAAGTTGCAGCCGATGGACCAGGGTATCATAAAGTGCTTCAAACAGTCTTATCGTAAATGACTTGTCAGAAAAATGATCTTAAATATTGTAAGCAATTAAAAGATTTGTAATTAATAAGCATTAATTAAATAATCCGACAATATTTTGAAAGTTCAAAAGCGAAACTAACGGTAAGTCGAACTTCCGATACGTCGAAGTTTTTCGTCAGTTTTATCAGATTCGAGTTATCGTGAATTCACTGTATTAAAAATTTTACAGTAAAGTTCATTAAAAAAAAAAAAAAAAAGAATTGTTGCAGTAAATTGCAAGTTTCAAATTTATAATATAGGAGTTAAAATTCAAGCTTAAAAAAAATAATAAAAAGTTTTAATAATAAGCATAAATACTCAGTTGAGTTTGTAGGTTCTGCTGTCGCCACCTCAACTTCAGGAAATCTAGGATGTCCTACAATAGCTTTGAATATTTGATTTCTAATCTCAAAAGAGCCTGTATCATTTGAAAACCTGAAAAAGGAAAAGTTTGAAATATACCATTGATACTTCTAAAGACAAAATCTAAATTACCATAAGGGCAAATGTATGATTATTAAAAAAAAAGTAAATAAATTAAAAAAAAAAAAAAAAAAAAATTATTAGTTTTCAGGTTTCAGAACCATTTTAATTAATTTTTAAAAATTAATTTAATGTAATTAAACTAAGTTAATTAAACATAATTTAACTAATAAGCTTTCAATTTTTTATGATGAAAAGTAAATAAAAAGATTCAATGCAATTACTTACATTTATAGGTTCTTTCTTCCATTTATCTATTTTAATTATACCTTACATTATAAAAAAATAAAACACGCTTTTCTTTATTTTCATTAAACAAAATAACTAAAATTATCTTTTATCCAATGGTAAAAATGCCCAAAGAAAAAAAAGTTTAGAAATAAACAGTAAAATAAAACAGTTCTAAATACCTGAAGAAGAATAACAATCTAAGAGCTTATTTTTAAGTTAACTTTTCTTAATTGTAATTCTTAATAACAAGATTAAAAACAATTCTTAAAAAAAATAATAAACTGTACCTCATAAAAACTTCTGCTTTTCCAGATGGATTAATTTTATATATTACAGGAACAGAACCATTGTAAAGGTTGGGACCCAAATCATTTAGTAACTCAGTATTATTAGTCAAAACTCTTCTTATTATCACTTCAGTTTGAAAGGAAAAATCCATAGTTAGCTACAAGAAATAGAATTTAAATTTGTAAGAATAAGGGATAAAAATAAAATTGAAACAATTTGTAAGGTAATTGTCTATCCAAGTTCGACTTTATAAGCATTTTTAACAATAGAAAAATAAACCAGATTGTAACTTTAGAAGCGATTACCTGTCAAAGTAAATCACAAAATTGTTGCTCTATGAATGGTCAACTTAATAGAAATTATATTAACATTGATGTAAATAATTTTACAAGAAACAGACTGATATTATGAGAAATGCAATTCAATTGAAATTCTTTGAAAATGAAAAAACTCAGTGAGGCTGAAATTAATGTAACCCTTGCCTGTTAAGGAAATTCATATTAAAACATAATATAGGGTGATTATAATTGAAGATACCCTGCTTAAACCAGTATATAGAATCTGTTATGGTTGAGGGGTGTTAAAGAAACTTGGTATATATACTTCATATGATATGAACCATGGGAAACTCTACAATAGGTCAATTTCAATAAATGATGCTTTATATGTAAGAGATATGCAATTTGGTGCAGTTTTTGAACATACAGCCATAAAAAATTTTTCTCAACCATGCTATAGCAGAAGAAAGGAAAAGCGTTTCTGGTAGAATTGTTTCATCATAATCACAGTAACCTGTATATTGCATGACAAGAGCATCAATGTTACGCAGCAGAAATGGATACAGAAACCCTATGTGTTACTATAGAACATGCCACAACGAGTTTTGAATATATGCTTGATAAAAAGAAAAAGAATGCACATTGCGATTATGTTTTGATTCCATGGAGCTTTGCATCTCCGAATTGTGTTTTGTTTTCTATGCGTCTTTAAAAACAAAAAAAACAGGTTGTTGAAATTTACACAGTTTTTTTTTTAATTGCAGATTTCTTTTTTCCATGATCCATATAACCTGTGTAACAAGTTCCATTGGCATCTGTCAACCAAAATGTGAGTCTAAGTATGGTAACTTTACTCATAGCCACCCTGTACTTGAGAGACATCACCAAAAAGCTAAAAATTCGACTATATTATTAGGTTTTTATTTGCATTTAGTTTTACAAGTCAGAGACTTGTTACTCAAACTAATTTACATGCATAAAATAAGATTAATTCATCCAGTATAATCCAAAAATATGTTACAGATATTAATTCCACCCTTCATTGATTGATTTGTTCATTTACGTCGCACTAGAGCTGCACAATGGGCTATTGGTGACGGTCTGGGAAACATCCCTGAGGATGATCCGAAGACATGCCATCACAATTTTGATCCTCTGCAGAGGGGACGGCACTCCCTCTTCGGTAGCCCGACGATCTGCACGCGAAGTCGAGCACTTTACGGTAGAACAGTTTAACGAGGACCAATACCGCACACCCTCGGTCCATACACAGACTGATCCAAGTGATCACCCACCCGCACACTGACCGCAGTCAGTGATGCTTGACTCCGGTGATCTGCTGGGAAGGTCTTAACGATCAGTCCACTGCGGGACAATTCCACCCTTCAATTAATTCTTGAAGGGTGACATTTAAAACAAAGGAGTAAACTTCTAAATAGGGACTGACAAATATTCGGCTACTATTTGGTATTCGCCCCCTTTGCTGAATATTTGGTTCGATGAACATTAAGCAAAGTATTATTTGGAAAATAATTTTTTGATAAAAAAATTTGGGGGGGGAGGGGAATTTCATAGATTTAATAAAGAATAAGCCAATATTATATTTTTCACCATACATTATGAGAAATAGTTTAATGTTTGTTAAGTTCCAAAACTTGTTAACTTATGTTCTGAAAGACACATGGAAAAGTGAAATTTGAAGAATTAAAACTACTTTATACTGAACTATAAATTTTGAATGTTGATTTTTTTCCTCTATTTTCAATTATATTCAGGCAAGTCAATTTCATCATTTTTTTCAACACTTTATGCTTAAAAATTTAGAATTTTTTTTTTTTTGCTCCATTTTTGTTTATCTTTCTGTTTCAACTACAGCAAAGCATATTAACAAAAACTTTATTTTTTTATTGTCTCTTTTTTCTTGTATGGAAAGACAGATAACTAGTAACATAGAATACTAATTCTCAATGATAAAGAACTAAGAACAATTCTCCTTTCTGTTTCTTTTTTGATTTTCTTATTAACTTTATTTTTGGTCAGCATTTTTAATATGACAGCATTTTTTAAAAAGCGTTTCTTTTGGTTGGTTGGTTCTAATGCCACTTGCCACACGGGCAAGCCTACTTGGTGAAACCGAGCAAATTTAAGGCAGAGTGTGCGATTCTTGTTTTTCAGTGGCGCCATCTATGGCCAAGAATTCGACTTCTGCCACACCATACATCACACCTGTTTACAAGGCAAACCCATTCACACATCCATTCATTCATCCACAGATCGTAATTTTGACCTGACTCAGTGAACGATCGATCTCCAATCCAGTACCCCCAAAGGTATTGATTTGTTATGGGAAAGCGTTTCTAATAAACATTATTCATTTCGGGTCACTTCTTTCTAAAAATACGGCAATATGAAAAAGTTAGATTAAGATTTTTATCTTTAAATCTTTCGTTTAAAAATTACAAGTGATTTTTTGTTTCGGTTTTTATCTTGCTTTTTCTTTTTCAAAAAACTTATATTTTTATAGGCGTTTTTATTACAATGCAGCAATTAAGAGAATTTCTATTGGACTTTAATCTTTACTTTTTCTTCAAAATATGGTAATTGGATAACTAAAATGTTTAGTTTTTAAATTTTCTTTCAAAAATTAAAATTGATTTTTATTTATTCTGAAATTCTGCTATCTTGAAAAATAATAACATATCTTTCTGATATTTTGATAAATAATAACATAAAATGTGTGATCAGAATGACATGAAGTACTTCATACTAAATTTTCAGCAAATTTCCCTTATCTAATTTCTACAACATATGGAGAAAGTTTTATCAATTTAAAAATCCAATTCATTGTAAAAAATAAAATATTCTTCCCAATTCTTTGTAAATGATATTTTTAATGATTATTTTAAAGTATGCTTTCCAGTGGTACATCACAAGTACCAACTTCTTATCTAAAAGTGGACAATTAGAATTATTTCATCCTCCTGGTAAGTTAATACTGATAACAAATTAATTTTGAAAAATTTATTTAGTACCTTTAAACATTTTTTCACGTTTTTTTCCATTTGTTAACAAGGTGGTATAATTTAAAGAAATAAACATTTATCAGCCTAAACAATTTTAAAACCAATTTTCTATGACATAATAGTGTTTTTAGTAAGTTATTTAGTAACACAGCAGTAGTAAGTTATTTAGTAATTTAAACAAGCAATAATTATAAAGCATTTTCTAAAACATGTATAGTTATTTATACCAAGGAATATATAGTTATACCAAACAAACAAAAAAATAAACTTATATAAATAAATAATAAAGAGAAAAACTTTTCTTAAAATAATTTACAACAGAAAGTTTGTAAATATTGTACACACACAAAACTGATCCACACAAAAATTCAATATTAAATACTTTAGTTTTTACTAATATATTTTTAGAAGTTATACTTACTAAACGACCAACAATGGATTCCTCATCTTCCACAAATAGATATGTGCCTTCAACTTTCATATTACTTGATTTTTCAATTTCATTTAAACTTGTCAACCTGAAGAAGAAAAAAAACAACCATTTAAAAAAAAGGTAAGTTCCAATAAAATAAATCACAAAAATATAGACATCTCGCTAACATTTAGTTAACAGTTAAGTTACCAGTATGGAGAATGTATTTTTATAACTGTTGTTGAACAGTTGATCCAATTTTTTAAGTTTACGACTACCAATGTTCAACTCCATAGCCTTGCAATTTTGAACTTAGTCCAGAAAACAAGGGAACTCCTGGATCAAGTAATAGGAGAAATTTGCCTTTATGGAGGACTTTTTGATGGAACTAACCCACATTTACGTTACCTGGAGAGGAAAACCACAAAAACCTCCCACTGCAAGAGGATTCTAACCCATGATCCATCTACCACTGAAGTAATTTTTGTCAGTATTGTGGTCAGTGCAAGATGGGTGCAGAATCCGTATCAAGCAGCCATTGAACCCAGTTCACCTCACTGCGAGGTGAAAGCTCTATCTCCTGAGCTCAAGCAGAATGTATTGCAAATATTCTGCCTTACAAAAATAAAATTTTCGAGTTTCAGTTAATAATTAATTTTAAGGGAAAAAACAGAAGGGAAAGTTTTGCAATTAAATATTTTTCAAAATAGTTAGAAAATAAAAGTACATATAAATATACATATTTTACAAAATTATAATAATATTAAATTATAATAGTACATATTATAATAGTATTAAATTATAATAGTATATATTATAATAGTGTTAAATTATAATAGTATATATCACTATAGATGTTGTGCTATTAATTATTTCTTAAAAATTTGCATTAGTATAAGCATTATATAAGTTTATTATTAGTATAAGTTTATTTAGTATGTATAGTAAGAGAATAGGTAATATAACAAACATACTACACAATGGAAAAAAAATAGCAAAACAGCATAATGATAAAACTTAGTGAGCATATTTTAAGATTTAGATGAGTTTTCACACAAGTGCCTGCTTTTTGTTATGGCAGTTTTTTCATAAAAAAAAACAAAATAATTTCCTTAAAATAACTAAATTGAATAAAAATACACATGTTTTAAATAGTAAAAACACTTTAATCTACCACTATAGAAATTAATTTTAACACTCTCACTAATATTTCAAATAAACTAAAAACTATTACAGTTTTCTTGCTTTTTGATGAAATTGTATAGAGTTCAGCAAATCATACTTCATCTGAAGTTAAACCTAACTTATGATAGCCATGAAAATTAACTCTTTAATTTAATAATACGAAAAGAAAAGTTTTTTTTAGCATTTGTTTTTTAAATGTAATCCCGATACATCTAATCAAGAGCATTTTTATTTCTGAAACAATATTTACAAATGTTTTCTGATAAACTATGAACAAATTTTGGAACTTCACCCACTTTACCACAATCTGGAGGTAAAGAAGGTACTATATCAAAACATGTTCTTTTAAATATATTACTGTGAGAAAACAATCAAACAAAATAGATAAGTTATGTTTCATATTTAATCCATATAAATTCTATGTAAACAAAATGCAAAAAAACTTTCAGTAAAATAAATTTAATGAATTGGTTTTAGAGCTTTCTTTTAAAAAAAACTGATTTTATTCCCAATTTACCCAACTTGATACTATCAAACCTGTGAGTAGGGAAAAGAAGAAAAAAAAACTTTTTTTTTTCTTTTTTTACCATTTTTATTTTCAAAAAACAAATTGAACACATTTGAAGCTCTGAAACACATTGAAAAACCTATAAAATCTTCTTACAAATTAATGTGAAACAATTTTTTTTCCACTTATCCCAAAGCTCCTCATATTGAATAATACAAGCCAACTCATATTTTTATAGGTAAAGATATTTGAAGTGTCTCATGAGGAGTACAGCCAGCATTATAAGAAGTACAGCCAAACAACAGCTACTTACTTTAGAGGAGACAAATCTGGCCAATCAGAAGGAACACCTTTATCCCAGTTTGATTCTATGAAATGGAGGGTAGAATTTTCAATGTAAGGAATATCTCTTCTATGCCCTTCCAGGTCAATTCCCATATCTTTCTCACCAACGTTTCGCCAAAAGAACTAAAAATCAATGTCTCATATTTAAAAATTTGATTTTAAAAACATGTCAAAAAATTTCAAAAAATGAAATATTTACCAAAGAAATTTATATATATAAAAAGCAGGAGACTTTTCAAAGCACTAACACTTTTCATAATTTTTTAACAATCAAAAATAAAAACCTCTAAAGCTAAAAGTGTTTAAAAATGTTAATTTTTTACAAAATAATTTAAAATTGGGGCCGAACTGCTTTTCTTTATGTCCTTTAAATTCATTGCACCCCATGCAAAGCAAAATTTTGTTTATCTTGTCAATAAATTTGTCTTATTTGCCCATTTATACATAATTTAATATTTAAATAATTAACACTGCTTCGTTTGCAATTTTAGCTTAAAAAAGTTATTGATAATTTTAACAAAACTGTTAATAATTTAAATTGTGAGTGTTGTTTGTATATTTTGATAAAAACCATATCTCATTGCAGAAAATTACATATAATTTTGCTCCTAGGACAAAAACTATCATGTCATTAACAAAAAAATGTTTTGCTATATCTTATTTAGCTATTTCCAAAATAAATTTTTGCAACAATTATAGCACAAAAGAAATAATAAAAAATAACATTTTTTCAGCCTATTTCAAATCTACAGTCCATTTTAAATATTAAAAGGCTTGAAATGATAAGTTACACTTTTTTCAATTGTGAAATTTTTACATCTAATTGTTCCTTAGTACTACTTTCAAATAAGTGCCTTATAAATTTAAATATTTTCCTCCAGATAATAACATCATAGCATAGAAGTATTTTATTGCCTTCATGAAAATTGTTCACCATGAGTGGTCTTAAAAATACACTCAAACAACTTGATAATGTGGTTTATTTCTACATTGACCCAATCTATTCAAATAAAGACCTGCATTAAAATGTAAATGTTTTTACTACAGGTTATGTATAAGTAATAAAATCAAAGTAACTACCTTCTACACAATTGAAATCAATCTGAAACATAGGAATAAAAATACAGAAACTCACTCTTATTGTAGGAAATCCTTTTACATCATATTGACGACACAGCTTCAGGTTTTCCTCATCATTGCAGTTAATTACACCAACATCAATGACTTTTCGCCACACTATGAAGACAAAGAAACAATTGAAACATAAGAATTTATCAATGGATACTTTTTTTAAAATTATTTTTCAAAATGGTGAAAAACTGAAATGAACACTTAATATGTTTATAGAAAAATTCATACAGAGTTTAAAAGATGTTAAAAAAATCAAAAAAATTTAAAGAGAAGTATTTATTTATTCTAACTAAAGTAACTTAAACTTCTGAGCCTCTGTGATTTTTTTTTTCTTTTTTTTTTTTACAGATTTATTAAAACCAAAAATTCTATTCATTATGTTTGGGGTTATTCATAACATGGCTGCCTAACACATAAAATAACATACCTTATGAAACAGTCCTAATGAACAGTCATATGAATACTTAAAAATTTTACACTTTTTAGTCAGCAGCTAAAAGAGTAACAGAATAACTTTGAACAATTTAATTTGACATATTAAAATAATAACTGGGAAATCTTGACAACTTTCTAGATTTCTGACAAAAAAAAATAAATAAATAAATTCAATTTTAAGGAAAGAAGAAAATGCTGTTTTATACATTCTGTTGCATTAGGTACATTTTTTCCCATTTTCCAAATCACACAAAAAGTAACCATTTTTATAAGATTTTGAAATTAGAATATAATCACCATTTGTTATTTTTAATATACAGTAGGGAACCGATTATCCGGAACGATCGGGACCATCGCTATTCCGGATAACTGATTTTTCCGGTTTTCTGAATCTCTACAAAAAGCAGTTTTTTTTATTGTTAAACTCAACTAAGAAAAAGAAAATATTTGGAAATAATCTTAAAAAGAAGAAAAAACGATGAAGTAATACACTAATGATTGTTTCCAAAATGATGGTAAGGTAAACATCTTTCAAAAAAGAAAGAAAAATCTTGAAATCTTATGAGGAAAAAAACATTTTTTTTTTTAAAAATGGCGGGAAAATTTATTGAATTTCGTTCCGGTTTTTTGGTTTTCCGGTTTTCTGATTTCCGGATAATGGGTTCTGTACTGTATCAACAATTTCATAAACTTCGTTAATAGAAATAGACACTATCACATGTGAGAATCAATAAAATTCAGAATGATATGATTAATAAATATATAAAAATCTTGAAGTTTTTAAAGTATCAAACTTTGCTCCCATTTTATCCAGAACCATTTATTAGGTCCAATATAAGAACAGAAAGTGGTTTTCAAGAACTTTCATATATTTCACTATTTTTCTGCTCGTTTTTTAACGATTTTTTAATGTGAAAATTTCATGGCATTCTGCTAGAGCATTTTGCAAACTAATGTTCTTGGCTTCTAATGTTTTTGGCTGTCATAATAATTTAATAGTTTGAGGTTTATGGTCTGGCAAATAAGGCCTTTGCTTTTATCAATGAAAAATTTTACTAAATTGTAAAATTCTGCAGAAGTTTGTTGCAGAATATAGACCAAGATAAGAATCAACTATACAGTGGTAAAGGAATCGTGCTGTCACTGAGAAAGAACAAGGTTCCATCCCCGATGGTAGTTCGAAGCTCACTCAACTTCAGATTAATGGGTATACCTATTTAGTTTGTCTAACATGCAAAGACTGTCAGTAAGCAATATGGGTACATTACCCCATCATGCCATTGATCACTGTATATTATGACCATTGAAGAGCCTTTTCATCTGTGACCTCCTTTACTAATACCTGGCAGTTACAGGAGTGTTTAACTATTATTTTTGAAGGAATAGAATAACTATCACAATTTTTAACAACTTTATAAAACCCTAGTTTACAAAGATAACTTGTCAAAATGAAATACATAAATTGTCATTTTTCACTATCCCTCAAATAAATATTAATTAAAACTACAAGAAAATACGTGTATTTTTGCATTGACAAAATTAATCATTTATTATAACCTTTTTTTTCACTCCCACAATTTTACAAAATATAGGAAATTTATTAATATGAGAGTTGCTTGACAATATTTTTTAAAAAAATTTCTTAAACCTTTACGTGCCAATGTTACTTTTAAGTCCCACTTTCCTTGTAGCATTAAAATGGAACAAAATATCTCATTGAAACTTGTTAGTTCATATAATATAACTTTCCATTTTGAATTATTATTTGACAACACATGACTATTTGAGGCTGAACATCAGCTATAGAACTATTTAGTTGTTTATCATTATTATTAGACAACACATGACTATTTCAGGTTGAACATCAGCTATAAAACTATTTAATTGTTGTTCATGATTATTAGTTGACAATATTGACAATACATGGTTATTTGAGGTTGAAAATCAGATATAAAACTATTTAGTTGTTGTTTATCATTATTAGTCGACATCACATTATTATTTGAGGTTAAACATCACCTATAGAACTGCATAGTTATTTTGTTTGAGGACAACCATCGTCAAATCTCTCCAATCCCTTTCATCTCTTAAACCTCAGCTTTCAATGTTGATCAGTTTTGTAAGTAAGCCTTTTATATTTTTTTATGGATTCATTAACATTTTCAACTAGTTATAAAAATAAGTAATAAAATTTTTAACTTTAATTAAATTTTTAAAAAAGCGCTAAGTCCCAACTTAAAAATATTTTCAAAAATAGAAAATATTGAATATTAAAAAAATATTTGTGTTAGTGCAAAATAGACATTTCATGGGACGAAAAAAAAGTTTTCTACAATTTTGATATATTTTCAATGATTTGGCAAATAAAGTTTTAAAGAATGAAAAGTCAAATCTACTAAAAAGAATAAAAAATAATAATTGTAATTAATAATTATGAATACAAGTAAAAAATGATACTCATTACAATGAAAATAGCATTTAATTTAACAATTATGAAATGAACCTAAAAATGTATTTCATACTTCCCCTTTAAAAAATTAGGCAAATTTTCATGTAAAGAGCATAATTAATAAAGCTCTTTACATGAAAATATACATAATAACATATAGACATTGGCTGATCACGTTTAAATGTAATCAGCCAATGTCAACATGTTTTTTTTTTTTTTTTTTTTTAATAACAAATTTAAAATCTATTTAACACTTCGGTTAATGTAGTAGACATAACAGATGAAAATACGAAGATATACTCAGATTATTTTAACGAAATTTTAAAAAATTTGGTGTTGGATGTAAAATTATTTACAAATGTAACACAACGTAAGTGATGCTAGTCTTATATAGATAACTCAGAGATAGAAATAAATATTTATTAAAACGTATACAAACATAATAATCTCGATAGAGCTCCTGAAACAAACCAAATGCAGAAAAATTTACTTTAATGTAGATATACGTGCTATCAATATCCTATTTAAAAATGCTAAATTGAATTATATTTAATACTTACTTTTTGTATCCTTAGCAAACAATTTCCAAAAGAAAGAAAAGCGAATACAATGACCACACCAGCTGTTATAAAATTGTATAATCCATGCATGGTCTTTTCCATACACTAAACTTTCAAAATTAGAAGAATTTAATTCCCATAGCGGATCTTCTGCACTATACAATGTTGAAGAAGATGAAAGTGTTATTAAAACTATTATTATTAAAAGATAACAAAATGGCTTGATTCCTAATCCCATAGCTGCCATATGTTTGTAACAAAGAAAGCAGAGTTAACTAAACGTCACCAATATTTTCCATTAAAACATACTGAGTGTAATTTCATCACAAGCGCGACTGACAACTAAAATCAAGTTCAGATTGATGGAATGATGGTAGAAGCTATTAGTAAGATTGAGTTCGTGCGCAAAGCAAAATTTGCTTTTAGCTTTCTATTTTTTTGAAAAAGTTATATTTAGGGGTCATCCATAAATGACGAATAAGTTCATAAATTATTCATTGTGAGTGAAAACAGAAATAAATAAGTGAATCATCATTGGAAAAAAAGCTTTTGAGTTATTGGTTGGACTTATACGAACAAAGTGCTTAATTTACTTTGATTTTTAATCGACCCAGAAGACAGGAGAACTCTTATGTATGTTAAGGTCAGAAATAAATTCATTTTGAAGAAACTAATCTGCATCTGCAAATCTAGCCTGTAAACCCTCGAGTACTGGAGATATTTTTAGTCAGCAATGTAGTAGGTGCGAGCTGGGGGAAGAAAAAAAAACGAATCAAAGCAAACTGTTATGAATTGTATTCATACCTGGGTCAACTCATAGATAAGAAATCACTATATTTCTGGGATAATCTAGGCTTGACGCCATAAACTTTTAAATTTGAAGCCAACATTGGAGCCAAAAGAAAATCTGGGACTGTTTTCAGGAACAACTTGAACTTTATATTATTTCAGAAACGAAAATCGTAATTAAATTCTCATTTGTATGTACAAACCCTTAAATGGTATGGATTTCATCACATATTTACAAAAAGAACGTTTATCATGCCGTGAACCCTGCCAAAATTGTGAGGTTGCAGTTTATTGCAGTCACCTCATAGAATGGATTGAATACGGCCTCCTGCGTTCTTCATAACACTGATTTAAAATTTAAATTTAGAAAGAATAAGTTTTATCAATGTCAAATCACTAAAAGACTAAGACGCTGATAAACCAAATAAATAAATAATAAAATTGTACACTAATTATTGAATTAGTAATTAGATGGTTAGTGTAAAATTAGTCATTTTACTTATGTCTTTAATTTTAGTCGTTTTATGACAATATTAAATAATGATTTATGTATATTTATACAATAAATATTTTTTATGTTTTTTCGCCACAACTTCTTACATATTTCATCGAATATAAATATACATTGAAATCGCAGCTTATCGCTAACTTCAAATTTTATAACATTTTCTGATATTATCCCTGAAAGATATCAGCTTTGAACAAACAATATTATGATCTGCCTTTTAAGCTGTAATTGGATACCGTTTTATTAATATTTATTCAGTTACTTTGTTCAGCTATAAAAGAATTCTTGTGAAAGTAATGACTATTTATTTTTTAGATCTAAGTGACTGTAGAACACTAACTAAACAGATTTTCACAAAAGAATTTGATAGAACTAAGCACTAATTATTTTCTATACAAATTGCGAATTAAAAAGATTTGTACATTAAAAATTCTCGTTCAGATTTATTCCAAAATCAATTTAACAAAAATTCAATGCATATTCTTATAATCATTTTGTATTATGTATTTTTTTTTAGAAGTTATTATTACGTCGGACTTGAAAATTCGGTAGCATTCTCATTCTGTGACCTTTTCTGGAACATCAAATTTGATTAAGGTTTGCAAGTGCAACTTTAGACACTATATTTTAAGTGAAGCGTCATATTTTAGCTCTTTGTTGCTTAAAAAGTAGTGGTTGTTAAGCGTTTGAAAGCAATTCTAGTATTTTTTTTATTTTATATTATAACCAGCTGACCTAATTCAGAGTTTACGATTAGCAGTGTTTAATTGCACACCCCTGTAATTTTTAACCAAACCCAGAAGACAAGGACACTCCTGGATCAAGCATTGGGGCAAATTAGCCATCCTGTAGGGCTTTTTTGATTGAACTAACCCGCATTTGCGTTACATAGAGGGGAAAACCATGAAAACCACTCACGGTTAGCTTGATGGTAAGAGGACTCTAACCCATGATCCATCTACCTCAGAGGATATTTTACGTCAGCACTGGGAGCAATGCAAACTGCGTGCAGACTTCGGATCAACCGGTTACCGCTGTGATTCAAACCTGAGTCGCCTATCTCCTAAGTCACTGAGGCTCATTTAAAGTGGTTTGCACCATTTGTTTGTTTACTGTAGTCAGACTGGCTACATTACACCAGAAAGGGTTAAAAGATGTAGGTTGTTGTTAGTTTACGTCAAACTAGAGCTGCTCAATGGGATATTGGTGAAACATCCCTGAAGATGATCCGAAGACATGCCGTCACAATTTTGAATGGATTTTTTTCTCTTCCCTGTTTCGGTAGCTCAACAGCCTGAGAGCGAAGTCGATCACTTCAAGGATAACAGTTTAACAGATACTGCACACCCTCGGTCACTTTGCAGGCTGATCATAGTTGTCACCCACCTGCACACTGACCGAAGCCAGTGATGCTTGACTGAGGTGTTCTACTGGGAACCGTGTCTTAACGATCAGTTAGTTGCGGAACTAAAAGATGTAGGAGGCTTCCCCCTTGGCCTCTTCGCCCTCCCTTCTTCTGTTACTGCTTCGCTCACAATCATTTGTTTTAAAGTTTCGGAAGAAGCAACAATATCCATTAATTTCTAAATAAATAATTAAAAAATTGTTTTCCATATAAAGAATCATAAATTTCTTTAGTGCTTTAAAAAAATTCAAATGCATATGCATAGTTTCATTTAGTTCGGTTGTTAACCTTGCATAGAACTACAATAGTTTGCTTTTGGAGACAGCTTTGGATTTATTCTTATTGATGATTCAAATACAATTCTGTCACATGCATGTATAACACTTCCTAAACATAGTTCGAAGAGCAGATATGTCTACCCTTCAAGAAGAAAACGATCACAGATACTCACATATGTGACCCATGCAGTGACAGCTGATCGTTTGTAATCAAAACGACATGTGTAAGTTGTACTAAGTTTCTCCACATAATCTAGAATGCTAAATAACGTGAAATTAATTGAATACAGTACCGAATCGCTCATAGAATTCGTAAAAATATAATCCTTTCTCGTTTACGTCTTTTACTTAACTTAGATTTAATATTTGTTTATGTATTTTATTGTAACCGTGACGTACTTTTGTTTTGTGTACCTGGCAACTTCAATGTAGAATTAGGTTGTTTATGTTCTACGCAGCTTCGTGCCTTTCAATGTGTTAAGTAAGAAATATATACTGAAAGAATCGAAATATTTGTGAAAGAATATAGAATGTGTCAGTTAAGACATTTGATAGTTGACCGGCTTGACTAATTCGAAATAGAATGGAAAGAGCAGTTGTTGACGTAAACAAACGCCACATTTCAACAACCAATCAGGATCGAGATAGACACACTATAGTTTGTCTAAAGTAAGAACTTCCATGGCCATTCGTCTGCACCCGTGGTAGTGACTCTAGTAACGAGCTATAACTATTGCGAGTAGGGGTGTGGGGTCATTGTTTAGGACAGGTTATGGAGTCGGTGAGAGAAAGTGAATTTTTTTCTTCGGTCTACTGTGTTAGCCTTAGAGTGAAGAGAAGCTACCCTTCTTGAAATGCGCTATTCTTGTTTCCATAGCAGCAGACGGCCTGAGACTTTGTGGCGGGGGGAGTTCTTACCCTAGACAAACTATACGTTACTTGCAGGTATATTACTCCAGATCGCGAAATTGAAACAGAGCCACATTTCCAAACTTATGTGATGTCGCTGTAGTTCATAAATCATAATTTTCCAGATAATATTTTTCGCAAAACTAAACGCGCACGCGAAAAAAAAAAGAAAAGAAAAACTATTATTTTGATCAACAGCATTTTGATATCAGAATGCTCTTCAAACATTTTTTTAGATGTGAGCAAAATTTTATTTTGTTTCAGCTGATAGTTTTTACGCGATAGTAACAAAAAGCACGCTTTTCAAAAATTTTCTGAAACAGCGGTAAAAATTATTTTATTGTTTAATATTGTAAGAAAATGATAATTACCCTTTTATTTGGTAATTATAATTGTAACTTGTATTGACAACAGCGAACTCTGCACTTGAAATTTGAGCATTCTAGCCAGTTGGAAATAGGACGAAATTTGAAATTATGATAAATTCATTTTGCTAATAAATTTTGCTTGTAGCGGTTAGAAAACAATTGAAATATTTATTGTCATCCAGCACTGAGCTCTTAGCTCGTGTTCTGGATGCCTTTATTTTGTGTTATTGGGTTTTATTCGCTATTATTGAGATGTAATATTTAAAAATATTTTTCCACAAATATTATATATAATGAACAATTATTTCCTTCATGTAATTTTCGTAGATGGACGCATTTTATTATTGTCCACGGAATTTTTTTATTTTCGCTATTAATTTCGATTAAGCGGTAAAAAAAGTAACATTTAAGTTAATGTACAGATCCTTAAGTTCCAACGACAATCAGTATTCTCCTAACAAATCACCTTTAGCTTATGACAGCTGGATATACTTTAAAAACGCTAAATAAATAGACTAAATGTGTAGATACGTTTCGAAGATATGAAAAGAATGAAAACTAAAATAACAATAAAATGAATTTCATTCAAAGGAGTGAGGAGGCAAGATGTTAACTACTTCATAACGAATTATTACTAGATAACTACTACCTATTATTAAACTATTTTGGATTTTAATATGATTAACCGTTATTAAGATTCAAAATTTATTAGTTACAGAACATTAAAGTTTTCTATAATCTATGAATTTAAATATAAATTTCGTCTCTTAATCTGAAAAAGGTTAAACCCATTACCCTTAATCTAATAGAGGCCAAAATAAGTATATTGAATTTTTCAATATTTAATTTATTTTATAACCGTCGTTGAACAACCGACTCAACTTTTACGGGTTTGCGTCTACTAATGTTCAACTCTGTAGCCTTGTAATTTTGAACAAAATCCAGAAGACAAGGGAACTCCTGGATCGAGTATTGGGAGAAATTTGCCTTCGCGGAGGACTTTTTGATGGAGCTAACCCGCATTTGCGTTACATGGAGAGGAAGACCACGAGAACCTCTCACGGTTAGCCTGACGGCAAGGGGACTCTAATCCATGATCCGTCTACAATTGAGGATATTTCACGTTAGCACTGTGGTCGGTGCAAGCCGGATGCGGAATTCGTATCGACTGGGATTCGAACCCGGTTCGCCTCACTGGAAGGCGAACGCTCTATCCCCTGAGTCATCGCGGCTCTCAATATCTAATTTATCATTTGATACGTATGTTTACATTTTTCGATGTTATTGAGAGAAATATTTAAAATGGTGATGGACGTACTTAGCACACAATCGATGAACTGAGACCGATACTAAAATGGAATTAGGAAAATAACCACAAACAATGTGGTGTTTCAGGGGATAGAGCAGGGGTGATTGTGAGCCCAAGTCAAAATTCCGATAAAATTCTTGAGTTTTTTTTTTAAAAAAAGTTTAAATTGAATAATTAAATTGAATAATTAGAAAAAAAATTTAAACAAGGTTTTTTTTCCCTTTTTCTCAATATTTCTTAGTTTACTTAAAATACATTTAAAATTTTACACATACCTATACCATTTACACATACCTATGATGACCTGGAGAAGTAATTAAAATTCACAAATATGTCTTTCTTTCTTGAGTTTATGATTATAACAACTATTTACTGATAAAAAATGAATATTAATCATGAGTATAAGCTTATAAAGTATCTCTCTGGTTCTCCTAGGCAAACAAATAAAATAAACTGTGTTTTTAAGTTCCACTTTTGAAAATTTGATTTCCGGAAACTTCTGTGATCAATGATTTTTCGAAACTTCCGGATCACTGCTAGCGAAAAATCCGGAAATTCTGATTTTTTCAGGAGCACAATCAGCCCTGATAGAGCTTCTAGATGAGGTGGTTCGATCCCAGTGTTGGCTGCTTCCGACCACTGTTGACACAAAATATCCTCAATTGCAGACGGATCATGGGTTAGCCGTCGGGCTAACTCTGGGAGGTTTTCGCTGTTTCACTCTTCATATAACGCAAATGCTTGTTAGTTCCATCAAAACAGCTCTCCACGAAAGCTAGTTTGTCCCAATGTTTGATCCAAGAGTTCCCTTGTCTTCTGGGTTCAGAATCGGATCGGTTATTCATCATTGTTTCTCCCGTTAAATCCGATATTTCCTACTGAAACAAAAAACATTTTTCTTATAATTTCTTGTACGAATATTTTGTCACTATGTTATTCGTAACGAAATGAACGATTGTCTGCAGTTGAAAAATAATCAATTGTATTTGAAAATAAATAAACTTATTTAGGTCTCACTAGAGCTGCACAATGGGCTATAAGAGACGGTCTGGTATACATCCCTGAGGACAACATGCCATCGCAATTTTGATCCTCTACAGAAGTGATGATTAGACTTTGGTAGCTAGACGACCTGCGCTCGAAGTCGAGTACTTTCCGGTAGAACAGTTTAATGAGGACCAATACCGCACACCCTCGGTCCCTACGCAGGCTGATCAAAAGTGGGGACTCATCCGCTTACTGATAGCAGCCAGTGATGCTTGACTTCGGTATTCTACTGAGAACCGTGAAATAAACTTAGAATATAGAATGTGTGACACAATAAAAAAAAATAAATGAAGTAATTTCATTCGTAAATGAGGCTTTCACATAATTTTCATAACAGTTCAAATAGGAAACAGTTTCAACTTCTCCATAATTAAGTACTTTATATGTTTAAAATTTTCCGTTTTTAAGTTCTATACATATCTGCCACCATCTAATTTCTCCTTTTTTTTTCCTGTCACTGTTTGCTTTAACTCAAGCGTGAGTGTATAAAATAAAGATCTCGAGAAAGATAAATTTTTCTGCTTCAATGGATAGATTGTTTAACCCCTTAACGATCGGTTAATTTTCAAGAAAACGGTCATAAAAGCGCCTATTTTTTTGGCTTTTGTATTTGATTAGTGCTGCAACTAGTAATCTCACCCCGTCATTTTCACGGGAGCGAGAAGGAAGGGGTTAAAGCAGAATAAGTGAGAAAATTGGATAAAAAATCACATAAAATTGCAATACTTTCCGAACAAATTGGAGTTTTTAAAAAAAATAATCAAATTCATAAATACATATGGCTTTTTCAACACGTTTGTTAAAGATCTGAAACTTTTGCAGTTAAATTATTTCCCCCCCCTCCCGTTTTTTATAACGCTAATCATCGACAGGTTATCATAAAAAAAACTCTTATTTTTGTTTGCCATTCTTGGAAAACGCTTTTACAATATCAATTGTGTCTGTTGCGTAGTTGCAATTTTAATCACCTTTTTCATCAAAATAGCTCTATTAGTTCAGTCGCCATTTGTTATCGCTCGAATATAAGTATATTACACCCTTAAAAAGAATGACTTATGACGTATAAATATTTATATCCTCTAATTCTAGGTTTTGTGATGAAAATAATTCCTTTATAAGTTTTGGGTTTTCACTAACTAATTTTTTTATACATATGACGGTGGTGAATAGTCCTATTTTTAGAGTATAGTGGGGGTAGCATTATTGTAGTAATAAGCACATTTTTTGTTAGTTACAAAGGAGGCATATTTATCTCAGGAAAATAAATAAACTCATTTAAGTAAAATTGATTTATTATTTTTTGTAAATCTTAGTATAAAGAATATGGCCAAATTTTAAAAGTCATAAAATAAAAAGGTGTTTTGTGAAAGGGGTGTGGAATTTTATTCCTTTCAGCAAGAATTCAAAAAGAAAAATTGAACTAACGCTAAGAATTCAAAATTAAAAGTAAAGTGAATTGTTCCCAAAGGACAGCTAGGAGCATGGGAAGAGATCCATGGTTGGCGATTTATCGAAAGATAAAATAGTCAAAAACAAATTCAACCCAATTTGTGACAGTGCTATAATTTTTGACAAAATATGGAATTGTATGCTCATAGGATGAGGTAAAGGACTTGAGGTAAATGACATGCATGTTTTTATTGTTGATTATATTAATTTAATTTTTTGTAATGTTAAATGTTTAAAAAGATTTTAACAATAATTTTTTTTTATAACATAATTTTAGGCAAAAGTTACATATTGAATGAAAAGTGTATAGCACCATTTTAAAGATCAACAGTCCTTATTATCGTGAAATTAAAGATTTTGCGGTGCAACTTTGAAAAATTAGTTTCTTGTAAAGAAAAAAAAAGTTTTATATAAAACACTTCATACTTGAAAGTCATTTTTGGAAAACTATTATTAAAGTATATTGCATTTGTTTTGGACATCAAAACTTCAATTCATATCAAAGTAGGTTTTTTCTTCTTTTTTGAGTTTTTACATTGTTCAGTTTAAAGTATTTCCTTTAAATTATAATAAATACTAATGCAGACGTGCCAACCTAGCAAAATTAACATTCAGGAGTTTCCCTAACAAGAATTCAGGAGATTTCAGGAGGGGTAAAAAAAGGTGCATGGTATGCAACATTTGGCACTTCTAAGGAATTTTAAGTAAAAAATTTATTAAATATAAGAATGCAAGAAATTTTACACACTAATAGAGCAATAATTGTTTAAAAATATTAAATGAAAATAAAATAATTAAACACAGATTTAGCAACACAAAACTATATTAGGTAGATACTCTTTAAATAAATACCATTTCCTTAATAAAACATTATTCAAAAACCCTTGACACTGTAATAAAAATGCACAAAAACTTTTAAAAAATAAACAAATTGAATAACTATTTTATTTTAAAAAACCAATTCAATACTAATGTATAAAAATACTAATGTCTGTACAATAAAGAACCAATTATCCGGGATGCTCGGGACCATCGCTATCCCGGATGTTTTAATTTCCCGGTTTCCTGGATCGACAAAAAAGTGTCGTTAATCGATGTTTTATCAAACCCAAATTACAAGGAAAAAATGTAAACACATTTTAAAGTAAGAGAAAAAAGAAAAGCACTCCTAAATCTAAAAAGGAAAAAAATTGTAGAAAAATAAAATTTAAAAGAATAAAAAAATTTGCAAGTTTAGACAAGAAAAACAAGTTTAAAAAATAATTACGATTCCTAAATCAACTAATAAACAAAACCAATGATTAAATAACGCAATATATTTCATGGGGGGGAGGGCCAAAATAAAAGGAAAACCTATTAATCTAAATAAAAACAACACTTGAAAATTATCGAACCGAAACGATAGTTAAAAAACGGCACTAGCATAAATATTAAAACCTAGAACAAGGCAAGATCAACGGACTTTAAAAAAAAAAAACTAATGAAAAAATTTGGTAATACAAATAATTTTATTGAGTGCAAAATTTATCATGAAAAAAAAAAGAAAAAAAACGTAGTGGAATCAGAAAAACGAAACTGCAATCTGCTTCATAAAATAATTGTATGCTTAAATTAATAAACAATTCTCCTTTTTTTTTTTTTAAATAAAAACGCGATTTTTAATTAAAGCAGGTGTGATTCCACATCAAGAAAAACTTGCGAATGATACCGCACTTCCAAGGAATCAGAATTTATTCAAAAGAAAAACATTTTATTTTTATTAATCGATGTCAAATAGATAAATATATTTTTCTCTTTCATCTTCTGTTCACTGATATGCATGTGCAATGCATTTTCCCCACCCCCTCGTAAATCAAACAGCAAACGAAATCATCATGCCACTCCTTTGAGTTTAACGACCTTAAAGAGAATGAAGATCTAAAATCTTCAAGGTCGCGGAAGAAATGACGTTTCTCTGGGTAAACGGGGAAAAAAATTCTTCCCTTCCTCACATTTTCCTCTACTCAACTTCAAGGATTAGTCCAGTTTCCGCTTTTTTTTTCATATCGTTTTAGTTCAAAATGGCGGGAGAACCGAGCAAATTTTTTTCCGGATTATCTGGATACCAGATAAATGGTTCTCTACTGTATGCATGAAAAAAAGAGTTGCAGACTTAGCTCTCCGCAATTAAGTTTTGCCAAAGTCATTGGTACATGATTTGTTGAAATTGATCCATACTTCCGTTTCGACTTAAGACATCCTTGAAATTTATTATTTTTTTTTTTTAAATATACGAAGACTAAACGAATAATTGATATCACGTTGCTAGTTTACGAGCTTGTTGCCAACCGTGGAAAAATACGCATTAAAAACAGCAAGATACAATATCAATTCCAACTATCCAGAGTACGAGCTTCCCCACTCCTGAACGGACGACACTCGATAACGACATGTGACGTCATTGCATTCAACTCTACACGAAAGAAGAGGAAGATTTCACCCGCCCCCAGTGTAAGGGGGCGGGTGAAATAGGAGTGTTAAGAGGTAACGTTGAAGAGGGGGGAAAATAAAGCATGTTCAGCTACGCTTCAGGCAGATGGTAGTTTCATAAGAGGGGATGGAATTCAAGCTGAAAGAAAAACTTACTTTCGCACTCGCGGAAAAATTAGGTAATTTTGAGTTTGGCTGTCGATCGCAGTAAAATTCGGGAGTTTTTCAAATCAATTCCGGAGGGCGGGAGAATAACTCAAAATTCGGGAGACTCCCGCAAAATGCGGGAGAGTTGGCACGTGTGCTAATGTGTTTAATAAACTAATGTGAATAAATTATAATCCCTCTTTAAACTTGTAATTCCATATTTTAAGTCATATCTTTTCAGTAAACAAGTTATTTTTTCAAATTCAATGCTATTTGTAGAAACTCTTTTTTCTAAGTTAAAAATGTCTAATTTTCAAATAAGTCACAAGAAAATCTTATTTAACAAAACTATAGAAATAGCTCTCTAGTTACAATTTTTAGTCGCAATTATATTGTTTTTTTTTAGAAGTTATATTGCACAAATTATTTATCTAAAGTTATAAATCATAAATCCAGGGGCATAGCTATCTAAGGCCAAAAGGGCAGTGCCTATGAACACCCAAAATACTTTTTAGTCAAAAAGATTCTTCATTACAACATAAAATGATTTACAGGGATTGAGAGGGCCATCCTTTGTGTGTTTACCACAAGGCCCCTGAGAATTAAGTTACTCTACTGTCTAAAACATTCAAAGTAAGATTATTATTAAAAATGTATTGAATTAAACAGAAGGAAAAAAATAAAAACATACTTTTTCAAGAAGTTTTATTATGATACAAATAATTACAACAAAGAATGTTATAAACAAAGGATATTAAATTATAATATGATGTTACAAATGTCTGCCTGACCACAAAAGGTGCTGTATTAACTCATATATTCTGATTATGTAATCACTTGTACAGCAGGCAACAGATCTGAATTGAAGGCTTATTGGGAAGCCCAACCAATATCGTATCATCATATTGCTTATCAAATATGTATCATCATATTGCTTATCAAATATGTCTTTTTTATTCAATGCACTCTACTCTGAACCATTCTGCGACATATGGTATCTTATTCAGATGTACGAAATAAGAGATTTTAATAAAATAAGATTTTTTTTTTAAAAATAAAAATGCATTACTATAAATGGGAACAAAAGCCATTTTAATAAATGAAAAAAATAAATGCTAAACTTATTTTTCTAAGATACGTATACTTCATCCAATATACAGGTATCAAAAATGAGACAGGCCATTTTGATTAGTAAAATTTGTTCATATTCTCATATTAAAAAAAATACAACTATTCTGTTGATTAAAGAAAATACGTGACAGGATATTACAATTGGTCAATATACATACGCTATAATATACTTATCAGAATGTATTGATTAAACGTTATGAAAAAAAAACCCTCTCCTTAGATATCATGCATATTAAGATCAAACAATTTTAATTCTCATTAAAATAAATGCCGCTTATAGTATATAATAGTAATAGTTATTATTATTCACTTATTCTTAAACTTTAAATAATAATGTACCAAAAAAATTAAGTGTTGAAACGTATGATTTCAATGAGATAATCTTGCTTTATACTATTGAACAAGAATAATTAAAATCAACAAGATTCATAATTACTCATTAAACTATTTTGCATGTTAAAAAATGTTTTTACTTTTTTTAACAATAATTACTAAATTTTTATTTTACAGTTATTTTAACAGAAGTACAAATAAAAAGGAATTTAAAAACAATTTACAGACATGTGATTACTGGAAGAAATTATCTGAAATTGTTGCAAATTGTTATAGTTATATAGTTTCAATTTCAGGGATGCTACTCGCAAAATATCAAATTGTCTCACCAGAAATTGCATTTCGTCTCAGTTAAAATCTCTTTTTGGCTCCGCTTGTCTCAGCTAAAATTATTTTTTTCACTCAGTTTATCTCAGCTAAAATGATTATTAATCAGTTTGATAACAATATAAAGATAATTTTCAGGATCCATAAAACCATTAATAGCATACTAGGAGTACTACAATTATACATACATTCACTATTGCTAGGATTTTAAAAAGCCTGCATATGATTGATTATAAGAGTCCACAAAATTGTTTTATGAACTCTGTTGCTTAGATATATATTGCATTTATCATTTATGCCAATGAATAGTATCTGTTCCACAATTTTACAAAGTGAATTTTAACTTTCTTATTTCTTAAAATATAATAGTGTTAACTTTCTAAAATGAAATACCGTAAACCGGGGCGAGTCTACCCATTTCTTCAGTTTGTCAACTTTCAAGTGGTCAAACTTTTGTAAATATTAAAGAAAAAAGGCTTTTAATAGGTGTTTTGGAATCGCTATTTATCCCTCTTTAAAGCTGTGAAATCGATTTTAGAAAATATTAACAGTTACGCTGTTACTGTATATTTTTATAGAACTGCTGACAAATCTCTCGTATGGGGCGAGTCTACCCATTCTACTAAAATGAATGTTAACATTGTAAATAATCAAATTTTACTATAAAATTGTTATTTTAATTACTATATAGGATATTTATGAAGTACAATTCATAACTTTATTATATATTCAATTTTTTTATTCATAAAATAACACAAATTGAGTATTTGATCGATTATCACATTTTGATCACAGTTTTGTTTTTATAATCATTAACATTATAAAATAGCATTTTTTTCTCATTATTGGTGATAAAAATAAATTAAAATTAATATAAATTTACAATTAAATAATTAATAAATAATAATAATTAAAGATTATTAACAAAATCGAAATTCAAACATTGGGAATCATGAAAAATCCTTTTCCCATTCTTTTGGGAGGTGTGATTTTTCTTACAATGTTTTCTCGTTAAAATATAATATTAAATAAAAAAAGTTAATTTTGTAATATAAAAATTGAAAAAATAGGTAAAATAAACATATTTTATATTTACATTTATATTTAACCTATAAATTTTCTTATTAATGATAAATTTATCAATGCAGAATTAAAATAATATACTCAAATTCATTTAAAATGACTTAATTTTAATATAAACAAAGTTCTAAATTATATTATTATGCTTTATTAAAACTAAATACGAATGGGTAGACTCGCCCCGCGAATTCTGGCTTTTTGTTTACAACAGCAAAACTTACATTCTTTTTGTTTTTTTTTCATATAAAATTAATGTAATCTTAGTCTTAGATAAGTGTATAACTTAACCAAAGTGAAAATAGTAATAATAATAATATACTTACGGAGCACCAACTAAAAGTTTGCTGATTTTCAATACAAATCTCTCAAAAGACGTTTGAACAGGTCAGTTAAAAAGACACCAAATAAATAAAAACGGATCAAACTACTACAGCGCCATCTTCCTTAGAGTCTGAACTAAGTCCTCCGTCGGTAAAAAATTTTTTATTTGCAATTTAAAATAGTGAAAATTAAATAAAACTAAAATGGGTAGACTCGCCCCTGGATGAGTAGACTCGCCCCGGTTTACGGTATCTATTTAGTTTCAGTAATTCAAAAGGGAAAATACCCATTTTATTTTGAGCTCAAATTTCATCTCAAAATATATAACTATTCAGTTACAATAGAAGGTCTACAGAATTCAATAATTAAAAGAGAAATTCAGTAATTAAATAATGAGAGTTTAAGAAAATGCAAATAACACACAAAAAAAAACTCTTTGATAGAATTCAGGAAGTGCAGTGAAATTTTAAAATATTTTAGGTAGGAATTTTTCAAGAAAATTTTAGGGAACACTTAATAGCCAAAAATTAGCATATATACATTTTTATATCAAAACAGAAATATATAAAAACTATTATAAACAATTTAAAAAGACACATATAAATATAATTTTCTTTCTAAAATGACTTGCATCCCTTATTAAGTATAAAAGTAAACTTTTTAGCTAATTGGCATTGACTAGTAGATTGTACTTTCTTGCATTCACAAGATCAGTTAGTTGACTATGTTCTTTTAATTTATATAGCTAAATATACAATCATAAAATGTGATTATTAATGCACTTAGTAATTGTTTAAATGCAACAACTGTAGAAAAATATATCACATCTTTACAGTAACTAATTCAAGAAAAAACTTAATTCTACTTCCTTCTAGAATCGTGATACTGGATTTTAAAATTGCGTGAATATGAATTCCGATTTTGGGTTTTAAAATCGCGTGACTATGAATCGCGATATTGGATTACAAAATCGTGTGAATATGAATCACGATATTGGATTTTAAAATAGCGTGAATATGAATCGCGATTTTGGATTTTAAAATCGCGTGAATATGAATCGCGATACTGGATTTCAAAATCACGCGAATATGAATCACGATATTGGATTTTAAAATCGAGTGAACATGAATCGCGATTTTTGATTTTAAAATCAAGTGAATATGAATCACGATATCGGATTTTAAAATCACGTGAATATGAATCACGATATCGGATTTTAAAATCACGTGAATATGAATCGTGCGGTTGGATTTTAAAATCGCGTGAATATGAATCGCGATTTTGGATTATAAAATCATGTGAATATGAATCACGCTGTTGGATTTTAAAAACACGAAAATACAAATCACGATATTGGATTTTAAAATCGCGTGAATATGAATCACGATTTTGGATTATGAAATCACGTGAATATGAATCGCGCAGCTGGATTTAAAAAACACAAATCACGATATTGGATTTTAAAATCGCGTCAATATGAATCACTATTTTGGATTTTAAAATCGCGTGAATATGAATCACGATTTTGAATTTTAAAATCACGTGAATAAGAATAGCGCTGTTAGATTTTAAAAACGCGAAAATACAAATAGCGATATTGAATTTTTAAATCGCGTAAATAAGAATCACGATGAATAATTTTTAGATCACGTGAATACGAATCGCAATGAGTAATTTTTAAATAGCGTACAAATACGAAAAACCAGATCTGATATTACAACTGCGTGATAACGAATCGCAATATTGGATTTAAAAATGCGTGAATACGAATCGCGACGTTGGATTTTAAACTCGCGAGAATACAGATCGCGATATTGAATTTTTAAATTGAGTGAATAGGAATTGCTAGTACGATTATTAAACAGCGTAAAAAAAATCGCAACACATAAGTTTTAAATCAGTTAAATACGAAAATCGATGATTGATATTAAAATCGTCTGATTAAAAACCGCGATTTTAGCATATTCCAGCGCAGTTCCTAATATTTAAAATTCCGAAAATCAGCCAAACGAAAAAATAAAATCAAATATCGGTGGTCGAAACGAAACACTTTAGACTCCTTTCCACTCTATAGCGGAAGTCGCGGGAATCCGACTATCGTTCCGGCGACTTGGGTTTCTCTAATTGGACTCCCTAAAAATTTTAGTTTTTGGAACATGGTCAAAAATTTTAAAAATTGGGAGAAAAAAGCGGATTTCCGCT
This sequence comes from Parasteatoda tepidariorum, assembly GCF_982258835.1. Taxonomy (NCBI): domain Eukaryota; kingdom Metazoa; phylum Arthropoda; class Arachnida; order Araneae; family Theridiidae; genus Parasteatoda; species Parasteatoda tepidariorum. Next base: position 36,676,137 of record NC_141762.1, on the reverse strand, counting down.
TTTTCGTGGAAGTCTTTCATCCCGTGGAGACGCGAACAGCAAAATGATCTCCAATGACTCACGACAATGCGGATTAATATTTGAAACTGAATTCAGGTTTGCCAAATTTTGGACGTTTTGTCTCAGAATGGCGCAGCTTTGGCAGAAACTGAGCTGAATGTCGCAAAATGGCGCAGTTATGCCGTTTTGTCTCAGTTTGTCGCAAATGGCGCAGGCGTAGCATCCCTGCAATTTCAAAAGAAACAATTTTCTCCATTATGAGCATTTTTAAAATATAAATTTCAAAAAATAAAAAAAAGAACATTTTTATAGCGAGCAATCTTTCAAATGCTTGCGATTTCGGAATTACATGTCACATTATCAATTTTATACTTAACTAATACGTTTTTGCCATGCCAATTCTAGTTAAAACTAATTCATTATTATGGATTTTTTTCTTCGTTTTTTTTCAAATAAGATGTTTATTCTAGTTATGTTTTGCTCTCAAAAATTGCTAAAACAAGGATTATATCAGATATATATATATAAAAAGGAGGATGTTGGTAAAAGAGATAGAAATGTGTTGTTAACAGTATTTTGGGAAATTTAAAATTGAGATTAGTAGAATACCAAAAAACTTTTTTTTGAAACATAAATTTTCGATTCGTGGAAGTCCACAAAATAATAGTCTTGAGATTCACGGAATTACGCGCATTATCAGAAAAATCACATGCCTGAATTTACATCACTTATGTTTACTTTTTACTATATAGTCTTTAATAAATAAAACTTTATGAACAACACATTAGAAATTATGCCGTAAGTCAAGAAGCATATTAATATCCTCACAGAAATAAATACTGTTTTTAACATAGTGACAGTTAGTAATATGGGTATTTTCCTTTACTTATTTCAAATACATTTTTCAAAGTATGATTTCAATTTCAATAGGATAATCGAAAATAATCTTTTTATTGATTACGACTGTTGACAACTAATAATTGAGTATCTAGGACGTTAAAATAAAGTTTTCATTATTCTTTAACAATCATTACAATTACTAGACTTTTATAATTACAATATTTACATTACACTTGATCATTTTAAAATTAATCAGCAACAGTATACAAACAAATAAAAAAAAATTTTAAAATTAATTTTCAAAAGTGTGATTTTAAACAGTTTTAATTATCAGCAACAGTTTGTTAATAATTTAAACTGATAAAATTCTATAAAGATGAAAACCACTCATGAGAAATTATACATGTTATGTCTAAATATATGCTCTTATCCTCTTAAAAAAAATCTGTTTTTAATGGAGATATTGTTATTATTAAGGGATCCTTACTCATTTCAAATTAACAAGTAACAATGTACAAAAATTAATATAATAACAAGGTAGAATGTCAATAAGCTAACCTCAATTTTTTTCTGCCCCATTTAAAATTTACCAGCAACAGCAAAATATTAATTTTGAATTTATTTTCAAAACTAAAATGATTAAAGATTCTGATTTTATTGATCTGAGATCTGCTATTAACTTTGAGAAATTAAACTGATTAAGCTTATGAACAATGCGACAACTATTCTTAGGTATTATGAATAATAAAACTAAAAACTGTAACAAGAGTAATATAATCGTGTATCATACGTTAACACACCAATTATAAATGTTTTCATACGTAAAATAATTACAACTACATATATCACAATGTTAAGTTACAAGACAGAGAAAAGAATACTTATTTCAAAATAAGCATAAAAGCAATATTTTGCTAAAATAAAGTTTTATCACAAATACTGAAAAAAAAAATATTTATAACTTTAATGTCTCAGAACTTCAGAAGACTCAAAATGAAATAATTCCATTATATACATATATGTCACTGTTTAACGGTATCAATACATGGAACATCACATCATTATTCTAAAAATCTCAATGCAAAATCTATATTGGGATAAAAAAAAAAGTAAATTAAAATGTAAAATTTACACAATATCAACATTTTTGTTTATAAAACAAGCTTTAACTTCAGTAGAGTAATATATATATATATATATATATATATATATATATATATATATATATATATATATATATATATATATAGATATATATATATATATTATAATAATATAAAAATATAATAATACAAATAAAATAGACTTTTTGTTTCTGGCTAGTACAACAGAAGTTAAGGGGGGTGGGGGTCACCATGATATCCCAAATATTTTTATAATTTGTCAAATTCTGTCTGTCCATTCAGCATATTTACAAATTTTTTTTCTCTTTTTTTTTTAAAAAAAAAAGAAAGAAAAAGAAAACATAAATAAAATTAGCCTATTGTACACATTTATCAAACATTGATAATAAAAATATGCAGAATTATTATTTCATGTAATTCTTTTACAATTCTTCAGTGTTTTCATCTCAGAAAAAAAATGGGTGAGAATTTCTCACCCTTTCTCAAAAACAGGGTGAGATTTCAAAAAGTCAAGTGAGACTTCAAAAATTAAAAAAAAAAAAAAAAAACACCAAGAGACTTGAAAAAAAAATTATTTCTTTAATCATAATGCATTTTTAATATCTTCTAATTTTTAAAGCATTGAATATTTTTGCAGCATCATCAAATGGAAAATGTTCTACATCTACTTTTTCATCAGCTATTCTCACTAGGTTGCTCAAATGCGTATTTGTTTCGCTTTTATCGTTTCTACCCACATTTGTTTCATTTTCATTTGTCCGTTTCGGAGTAGAAGATATTGGCTTTACAAGGTATTTGTCCATCTTACATTAACGAGCAAAAAATTTGAACATCTTACATGAAGAAACCTTACCTACGGTAAACACGTGGTTGCAGAGAAATGCGTTCTGAAAGAGGTTCCGTGGTTCGGAAGGATGGTGTACTGTTATTCTTAAAGTTTCTGAACAATACTGGTAAATATGGAAGCTAGATAATGGGGCAGATTTTGAAAATAATAAAAGATCCAGGAAGAAAAGTGAAACGGATTTTATTCTAAATGGCGCAAATGAGAAATTTTTTTCAAAATGCGAGAAATTCGCGAATTTTGAAATAGGTTTATAGAATGCGCGAATTTCTCGCGGTTATCATTTTTTAATGCGAGAATATAAAAAAATATGCGAGATTCTCGCGTTCTCGCGCTGTAGTGAAAACACTGTAACAAATCTAATTCCCGCTTTGCCATTGAAAAGCTCATTCATCAATCAATCATCTTGGAGCTTCTATTCCCAAATATAGACAAGCCAGTTTCATCAAAAATTAAGAAATAAGAAACTTCCCCGCTTTTCTTTTGCGAAAATTTTAAATAAGTTAAAGTGAATAGGAAAATGCAGTTGGTCAGCAATATAGGCAAATGTATCACCAATTTGGAAGGAAAAAAATCAGTTTAATAACATACTGCAGAAACATATCTTAATTTATAAATGAAAAAAAAAAATTCTATGACTAAAAGACTATGTTGAATGTTTCAATTTGTGAAAGTATTTTTTGATTATCTCTTTCAGTTAAAGACAGAGGTACTGCCATCTTCACTAATTCAGAAAATGTTTGATGAACATGCTTCTCTTTGTCTTAACTCAAACACTAATAGATCAAATAATATGTGCGCATTTTTAGAGAAATGAATCTGATGTAACATAAATGAACACTCTGATATCGAAACATTTTTCATATTGAATTTTAAAGCACCATTTTTTAAAAGTTAGATTTCCTATGAGCTATTCGGCCGATTTAGCTCAAATTTTGCCATTTAATACTGCCTTCTTCACAATGATGTAAAATACTGTATGTTTTACACTTCAAAACGTTTTTGGTCATTATTAAATAAAACAATAAATATTTACCATAAGTAATATCTTACATGAAATTATCTTTTGATTAACTAATGTAATGATTTGGTTCAGACACATTTCAATTTGCTTAAAAAGTTCTCAAGATATATTGAAATTAGCAAAAAGTAAAATTAACATTAAGGAGTTCAAACTTAGGACTGCTCTCCTGACTGAACTATTGGGAGCATATTTCCCAGATTATGGCTATCTCTTATATTTTGAGCGTCAGAAATTCAAAATCTCTTGGAAAAAAAAAGCTACATTTTTATTCAGAGAAAGTACGCCTTTGTGTCAGAAAGCGCAACTTAAAATATCGTTTGCACTTATTACTTATAGCATTAAAGTCACCCTTTCGAACAAGAGACCGTGAGAATTTATACAACCTTGTAAGTAAAACATTTTTGTGGGAAGAGAAATAAAGTAACTTAAGGAATAAAGAGTTAAAAATAGATTTTGAAATTGGATTGAGTCTCAACAGTTAATAAAAAGTAAGCCGTTGCATTGAGTGTTAAAAAGGGAATAAAATATTTATATTTCGTTTTTATGAAATGTAATAAAAATTAAATAATTAGTTTAATTTAATTAAAATCAGATTAAGAATTATTGAAAAAAAATTTAAAAGCTAGAAAATATGTAATGCCTATTATGGCATCACAATAGTCTTTGTACTGAATAACAAAAATGTAACGAAAATAAGATTTACCTGTAGAATTTAATTATGGCAATTAGTTACTTCTGCCCGAGCCAAGGATAGAAAGCAGGAAGATAAATATGTTAACAATATCCAAATAAATTTGCATTGAGGCAAAGATGTGTTCCTCAGGACTCAGCTCATGCTTTTTACCTCCCATAAGCATTTGAGTATCATAAGCCAAAAACTGAAAATTTTACAAATAAATATGTAAAACTTTGATTACTGATTTGCATAAGTAACAGATATAAACTTTAGTGGAAATGTCTATCGATCATACTATTTAATACAAATAATAATTCTTATAACTTTTATCAAGGTTTCTAAAGATTTACGATAACGATATATAAAATAATAATTTTTGTTCAAAATATGAATGAGCATAAATTATTCCATAAATTTGAAAAACTCAAACTGAAATTTTGAAAATAATCATTTCACTAATTCAGGTTTTATAACATAACAGAGTATTATATGCACACTGAAATTTTTGTAAACTTGAAATAAAAAAGGTTTCATAGCAAACTACAAAATAAAAAGAGAGAGACATTTGCCTTTCAAGTAAAGTGTTTACAAAAATTAATCTAAGTATGATTTTTTCATTACTATAAAAAAAGAAAACTGCAAAAGAGAAAGCAGAGGTTCACATATTAAAAATCCGAATGATTTAGAATAAGAGAAATTGATGACTAGTTTATCAAAATGAAAATTTATTTTGATTCTTACCACAGTAAACAGAAGTGCACCACATCCAGCATAAATTGTAGTCATGATCTAAAATTACATATGAAAAAAAGGTATTACAACAGTTTTCTATTAAAATTAGCAAAAAAATAAAAATAAATAAATGTTTAATACCGTGTTGTAGGTGAAAATGCAAATTATTCCAAAAAGGAAAAGAACCCAGACTAAAATACAAAGCACACCTCCACATGATGTGAAATCAAACTACAATAAAAAGATCCTTTAAATAAAGAAAAAATACATCCATACATAACAATTAATTTTTAACTGTATATACATGGGGTACCACTCTAAAATGATTTCAAGGCTGAATTTATTTTCTGAACATTTAACACCGTCTAACACTATTTAGCAGAACATTTCAATTTACAGCTCACTTTCCATGAGAATCATCAGCATATTACATTAATTAATTGGAGACAGTTTGAATTATTTCTAACAAAACAAAAAAATTATTAGCTTAATTTTTACAGTAAACAAAACAAAAATAGCTAACCTTGTGTATCTTTTAATGCCACTAACTTTTTCATGGAGGCATTTATATCTTCACTTCATCATTAATGTTTCCTAGAGCTAAAAGTTTCATTTTTTAAAGAAAATAATCATAATTTAGCTTGGGCCAGAATCGCAAAATAGCGGAAAAAATTACAAACTCAAGTAGATTTAATATTATGAATTTTGAATACACAAACAGACATTGAAGTTAGTCAATACCATTCTTTCATTACTGTGTGACATCATTATTTAGACATTCGCAGCAATTCAAAAAAAAGTATTTATTATTTTTAAAATTATTCTAACAGATTTTTGCATTTTTTAAAAAAAATTTGGAGATAAATATCAAATAGAGGACAGAATTCAGTCCACTAATCACCACTCAAGACTGATTTCAGTCTTGAGTGGCAGTGTGTATATAGTGCAAAGTAAAACCTAAGTAACAGAGCTGAACTGAAATCTAAAAATGTCAAGATGCCAAAAATCCAATGCATTTTAAATTCTAAAACAACTAACAATTCACTTTAATTTGTAAATAAGTACCTTCGTGTGGAAAGAAAATACTGATACTCCAAGACAGACTCCAGCACATATTCCAACAGCCAATAAGACAACTTGCGTATCATACATGCTAAATATAAAATGAAAAATATTAGAAATATAAAATAAAGAAATATAAAGAAATAAAATAAGAATTAATAGTAATTAACTCACCTTGAGATAGTTCCCAGCATATAACTCATTGCCATGGTCTAACAAATGAAATATTAACAAAAGACATTAAGTTATTAAGCATAGATTTTCAGTAAAAAATAAGCACTAACTTTGTAAATAAATATCTGAGGTATTGCAAATTTACTAAGTTAATGGAGTGTAAGAAAATTATAAATATAATTCTTTTCACAGATTCTAAGAAATGTATTATGGCACAGTATTTAGACTAAAGAGGTAAGGTTTACACGCATAAGTGTATATTCAGTGAGTTGATATTTCAGTGAGATTTTTTTTATTTTTAGAAAATTTAAATTAAAGAAATTAGCCGTTGAGAAAAAAACAAAAAAAAAAAAAACAATGATACATGGAACTTGAGAAATTTTTAAACTGTACATAAAAAAAACATTAATATATTTTTAAGTTAAAACTATATTTAGTTGATAACAAAATTTTCGTAATAATAAATTTCAATGCAGAAATTTATTCCTAAAGTTTTTATAGTCTTTTTAAATGACATTGAGTTATCTTTGCAACTCTTTAAATTTTTCAAAAGGTACAGAGCTTCCTTTAAGCCGCATTTAATGTTTCTGCTAATGCTATTACTTTATTGAGAACTTTTCGGTCTTGAAATAAAAAAGTCTTGTTTTTGATCTCTGTTAAGCAGCTCTCTTTTTCTTTCTTTCTTTTCTTTTTTGAAAAAAGTAATCCAAAAATCATTAAAAATATAAATAGTTACAGCACAAAACAAAGAAGTTTTAAATAGAGAATGGGAAAAAAAATTTGTAGAATGTAAATATATTTTCTTACATTTACATTACATTCTCACATTTTAAAATTTTTTTTCATGTTATATTTAATGACGGCAATCATCAGAATTGAATTAACTGATGAATTCCCATCTTAAATAAAAACACTATTTTTAAAGTATTTTGATAATACTAAAACTATTTTAAAGCTTACAAGTATCAAACTTTCTCTAAATAAATATTTAGTTCAAAATCTATAAAATATAAAAATTAAGCAACAAGTAGGGAAGAAAATATTATTAAGATTTAACACTGCAACTAATTGTAAAATTAAATAATATAATAAAAACTCACAAAAACTGACAGCATGATCATGTTGCATGGATAGTTCCTCCTAAAATCAAATTAATTACTTCTTCATAAATATTTCACCAGCCATTAATTTAATAGAAAGCAATAACAAACAAAATCAAATAATAATTGCATATTAAGCTAACAGCCTAAATATAAGCTAAGCATAAACTAATAGAAAACTTCAAGAAACTTAATAATATAATTAAACTTTTTTTTTGCTAAAGCACAATTAAATGATAAATAACCAACCAGTACATATAATTACAGCAAATAAATCAGATAAACAGATTATTTGCAACAGGACAACAAGATTTAAAAAAAAATTTATATACACATTCGAATGGCTTTCTGAAAATTATAAAACAATTTATAAAATTAAGTTATTATTTAAAGAATTAGTTACAAGTCTAAATAATAATTACATTAAAGTATTATCCAGTTAAAAATATTTAGAGAAAAAGATAATTTTAAGGAATTTAATTTGGTACTTTATTTACATTGGTACTATATTTCAAGTGTAACTTTAAACTTTTTAAAGTTTCAGTTCCAAAATATTAAAAATGAAATAAACAAAAACAAAATTTATTGCTTAAATTTTTTTGAAATCAACAGATTTTAAAAGCTGAAGACCAAAAATATGAGCAATAAGCACTGACCTCAATCCGCTGCAACAAGCCAAAGCAATGTAAACTGCTAAGAAAATGAAGCTATATAAACAAGAAAAAAAAAAACAATCAAAATTTAATTGCAAAATTGAATTAATTAATAAACATATATAAATAAGATAAATAATTTTTTTTCAAACATTTTTACTTGGAAAATTCCAATCTAGCACCAGAATCTGTCCAAGGCAAAAGTTGTCACACATTAATATCACGATTAGATTTAATTATTTAAACTGATCTACAATTTCAAATTAAATTTTTTTATCGTCACTGGTATGTTCTTAGTGTGTCGATTATCATTAAATATTCTTAGTAAGAAATAGCCAAACTCTTATTTCTTTTTGCTAAGTGTTAAGAAAATATTTTTAACTACTGTCCCAAAATAAAAAGGGTAAAAACATATGAACATCAATAATAGTCTTCTTAATTTTACAATTTTGATAGGTAATTTAAATACCAAACTTTTTAGAAAATATTTGCTAAAGTCTGTTGTTACCGTTTCCATGGCAATATAAAATAAAATAAAATATAAAAAGCTGAAATTCGCCATGAACTTGAAATATTACAAACAGATTACAATAATTTTTTTATAAAAACAAAGATTCGGACTTTGAACACACAATACATATAATACATAGATAAATTACAAATTAAATAGCAAATAAAAAATTTATTGTCTAATTTTTTACATTTCAATGATGTACAATTTTACATTTCATTTCCTTTTTAATTTACTCTTGCTTTTTCTTACTTCGATTGCTCTCGCTTCTAAAACCATTAGAAAGTACCCTTTTATAAATAATCGAAGGAACTTAACTAGTCCGAGAAGCTATTTACATGAGAGTGTAAAAAATTGAAAAGGGTTTTGTTCCATTAGTTTCTGTTAGAAGCAATTCTTCTTCGAATCATATCTTCCTTTATCCCTTTAAAGAATTAATTTCTTAAGATCACCTTTCTAAAGAGAATGAAGGTATATAAAGAAAAAAGGGTCAAATTCAGGAAGAAGGTATAGTTGATTGGCAGGAAAAATTTTCAAACTGGTACTATACTTTAAGTTATTTTTATTTTTAAATAATTACTTAAACATAAATTTAGATTTAAACCTCAGTAATTTTTACTTCTTCTAGACTAGACAAGAAAGGAATTACAACGTATTTATTTCGTATTTTTCTTACATAGTATTTTTAAATATTTTTTCTTTTAAAATTGTTAGCAAGAATTTTAAGGTTGAGAGAAAAACAAAATTTTAAGATTTAAAAACTTTAAGTAAGCTGTTATTAGTATTATTTATTTAAATCTACATATACATAGCAATGGAATTTTGTTATGTTTTTTTTTCTCGAATCATTTTAAAATAAAACATTAAGTCAAATGTTTTAAAATGAAATGTTGATGTTAATTTATCTACAAGAAAATACAATACACAAGATATCAACAAAAAAGAATAACAAAAAATAATCACAAGAAATATTAACACTAAATGTTTTAATATTTGTGTTAATCAACAAACATACAAAAGTATCTACATAAAATTGTTCACAAAATTGTAATTTTGTATTCGAATTCATAACCTTAACCTAATGCTCAACTTAAAAAATAAGAAAGACACATTCATTTTTCCAGATATTCTTCTTTGTAGAGATGAGAGAAAAAAATCGAATCATGAAATACAAGTTCGAATTTATTGATGGCCATCATCATTTTGAGAGGTTCAGATAATTCGGGCCCAGTCAATACGAATAAAAAAAATTTTTCAACGTCAATAAAGCTTAGTACTGAGTGATCTTTTAAATAATGAAAGCATTATGAATCAGATATAAATAAAAATGTGTCTTTGTTGTTAAAGGAAAACTTTTCGGTCATCCACACATAGTGTAAACATTTTGTCATCAGTATAATACATTAATTATGTAAGTGTATTATCAATTAATTAGACAAGTATTTAGTGGGAAAAAAATTTCATGCCTCATGATTTTAAGTACATTAGTTTAATGCAGTATGATGATTGATTTAACCTAATGTGGTTAAAATCATGGTTTACACAAAAAAGTTTTTTTTTTTTTTAAAAAACCTTTTATTAATAATTTTTTTGACATTTATATAAATACTTTTAATTCAATAATAAATTTTTCCACATTTTCTTTAATAAAAATTTTGAATTCAATTGCTAGAGTAAATCTATATAACTGTAAATAAACATAAATATGTAATTTTTGAATGTTTATATATCATTGTACTCCAAAAAAATATCTGCATAGAACAAATTAATGCAATTAATGTAAGTTTCAGATTAACTCCTGTCCTAATCTCTAAAACTGCGTCAATGCTGAAAAGATACCAAAAGTTTGCAAAGTTCATTTAAAAGAGTATATTAAAATTTTGCATCATACCTTTTATTTATTTATTTAAATAAGCTTCTATGGTTTTTAAAATTATTTAAATTTTAAGTAGCAAGGATAATAATGGCTAGGTTTTTTTTCTTTTTTTAAATTATATATAATTCAAAAATGCTTTTAATTTTGTGTTCGTAAAATTTTTGTAATTTGATTTTAAACGGAATGACATGTTAGAGGGGACCAAAACATTGTCCTGCATTCCATTAAGACGGCCCTGAGTAGAATTCACTTGTGTTTATATATTTTTATATTAATCAAATTATATTTGATACTAATAAATTACATCAGAGGCAATAAAAGAGCTTATCTGTAAAGTAGTAAAAATCCTTCGCGTTTATTTATTTAGACAGTAAATTTATTAATTTTTCTAGGATAGATAGGAACTGTCTGAACAGAAATGTACAAGCTATACTCAAAGGTAAAATTTCATGAATTTTTCTTTTTAAAAAAATTATTTTTATAAAAAAACTGCCATACAGGTAAAATTAACATGAAAATAGGCATTGTATACTTGATATAAAAATTATTACTTCAAGTGTTTATTTAAGATAAAAAAAATTTTTAAATAATAATTTTTTTAATATAAAATAAATGTAAATCTACAAAATAAATATGATGAAATATATGGAAAATAGCCAATTTCAGAAACAAATGTCTTACAATTTTTAAAAAAATAAACAATAATAACTAGTGTTTAAACTGAAATGATTAAAAAATGCTTTTAAAATACTACAATTTTACAAAAATTTACATTTCTACAATATATTTAGCATTTGTTTATGCATGATATGCTATTCTCCTACTCTTTTAAATAATTGGCAAACATAAGTACAGTACAGAACCCGTTATCCGGAAATCAAAAAACCGGAACGAAATTCGATAAATTTTCCTGCCATTTTTAAAAAAAAATTTTTTTTTCCTCATAAGATTTTAGGATTTTTCCTTCTTTTTTGAAAGATGTTTACCTTATCATCATTTTGGAAATAATCATTAGTGCATTACTCCATCGTTTTTTCTTCTTTGTAAGATTATTTCCAAAAAAAAATTTTTTTTTTGTTGGGTTTAACAATAAAAAAAACGGTTTTTTGTAGCGATTCAGAAAACCGTAAAAATCAGTTATCCGGAATATCGATGGTCCCGATCGTTCCGGATAATCGGTTCCCTACTGTAGTACTTAAAATAAAACATGAAAATGGATATTGAATATGTATGTTTTTACACCCTATCTATGAAAATGACAAATTATAATGAGAAATTGAAAGATACTTACTAGGCTAAGTAAACAAACGCATAATTCTGCCTCACAAAAAGTTTCACATTTCTCCTAAAAATGTATACCATTAATATTATTTAATATAAAATTCCAGTAAAATAAAGTAAGAGGGCAAAGGCATGGTACATTTGCATGGCTGCCAACTACTATACTTTTTGCTAAATATTTTATAGAGTTGTAGACTACCAAAAACTTAGGCTTTAAGAATTTCATGTTATTTAACAAACTTTTTAAAAGGAGATAGACCGCTCGCCTCCTAATGATGGGCCCTGGTTCAAATCCCAGGGATTGCCGATAATACGAATTGCGCACCCGGCTCGCACGGACCAGTGTGTTGACATAAAATATCCTCAGTGGTAGACAGATCATGGATTGCAGTCCCTTTGTAGAAGTCCTGGGCTATATGGTTATGGGCTTTTCATAACCTAGGTACATGCTCAGGGCTTGGAGGAAAAAAAAAAAAAAAGTCCCTTTGTTGATGGGCTAACTGTGGGAGGTTTTCTCTCCATGTAAAACAAATGAGGATTAGTTACGCCAAAAAGTCTCTAAGAAGGCAATTTTCTTCCAATACTTGAACTAGAGCCGTGATGGATCAGGAGATAGCGGAATCGTCTACCAATTAAGTGAACCGGGTTCGAATCCTAGCGATGGCTGGTTGATATAAATTTTGCATCTGGCTAGCACTGATGACAGTGCTAAAGCAAAATATCCTCAGTGGTAGATGGATCATGGGTTAGAGTCAAGTTAGAGGTTGCCCCCAGGATAATGGTAGGAGGTTTCTCTCTCCATGTAGCTTAAATGCGGGTTAGTTTCATCAAAAAAACCTCCACGAAGGCAAATTTCTCCCAATACTTGATCCAGGACTTCCCTTGTCTACTGGATTGGGTTCAAAATAACAAGGTTACGAAGTTGAAAATTACCAGTTGCAAAGCCAAAATTTGGGTAGGCTGTTCAATGACGGTTATAAAATAAAATATTTGAACAAGGAGTTTTCTTGTCTTTTAAGTTGGGTTCAAAATTGCATAGCTACGGAGTTGCACATTGATAGTTGCAAACTTAAAATTAGGTCGGCTGTTCAGACCAGTCATAAAATAAAATAAAAAAACCTTTTAAAAGGCTAATGTAAAACTAGAACAAAGTGGCTTTTTATATGAACTTTTGAATCATTTAAGTGCAATGATGTGCAAAATAACTTTAAATCAAATTTAGTAAACAAAGAAGTATACATTGAAACGTAAACTTACTATCACTAGAAATTTCCCCCCCCCCCCACAAAGTGAAGAAAGTTGGCAAGCCTGCAAATCAGTACCAAAAATTTTCAGTACAAAATATAGCATACAGTTATTTTATATATTTTGTCAATAGTTAGTTGCTAAGTTGAATTCAAAATAATTATTAGGGTGTGAGGAGCAAAGTGAGCATGAAGGGTTTTCCAGGTTTTTTTTAAAAAATTTAAAAAAAAAAAAAAAAAAACTGAGTAAGAAATGAACAGTTTACATAACAGTAACTCATGTTAAAAAAATTTTGGAATACAAAAATTTAGTTCAGTAAGCTTGAAATGTTACATAAAATAGAAGTGATAAAAATATTGTAGAACAATTAAATAGATGCAATACAGTAATATTTAGACATTCTCACCTAAAACTTATACAGAATATTTAAAATATATCTAAATGAGCAAATTTAAATATACAAACTAATTTAAATATTAGCACCTTGCCCTTTTTGTAAAAATAAGCCGCCATCCTTAAAAACACTGCATTTTTATTTTATTTTTCCAGGAAAAGATTGTTTTCTTAACCAGCTGTTTTAATGAGAAGTCCATTTCTGATGTATTTCGTTATTGTTATTTATTTAACTTTTAATTTCACTCCTTTAATTTAGTAAGATTTTTCTTATTATTTAGTAAGATTTATATAGCTAAAAATTCACATGAGATTCAGCCTTAAAGATATCAACATTTTTTATTGGGGATTTTATTATGAATAAGTTAAAAATTAATGAATTTCTTAGTGATTTTAAGCTATACCATTAATTTTTTTAAATAAATATCTTTTTATTTAAAAATGCACCTTTACATGTTTATTTCCTCATAACTTTCAGTTTAAAACTTAAAAATAAGTAAATGAGAAGTCCATTCTTGATGTATTTCGTTATTGATATTTATTTAACTTTTAATTTCATTCCTTTATTTTAGTAAGATTTTTTTTTATATTGTCTAGTTAGACAGCTAAAATTCGCACGAGAGAGATTCTTAGAGATTTTTACATCTTTTATTTGGGAGGGGGTAAATAAATCAATGAATTTTTTAGTGATTTTAAGTTTTTTTTAATAAATACCTTTTTATTTAAAAATGTTCCTTTAAATGTTTATTTTCTCATAACTTTCAGTTTAAAATATAAAAAAAGTTTTTAAGTTTTTCATCAAATAATCCCTTTTTTTTAAGTTTACAAAAAAAATTTATACACAGAGAGTGCCTTTAATTATTTTTCAAAAGCTTGAACTTTTTCTGTTATTTTGATAATGAGTGAGAATTACTTTGTGAAATATACACATAAAATAGCATAAAAGGGTTATTGTTGTAAATTATAAAAAGGCTAAATTGAGGACCATTCAGTTATTACATAATGTTACATATTTTGATAAATTTGTAAGTGATTGCCCTTTTAAATCTCTAAGTGTCCTTTTTTGCGAGTAAGTGCCTTGCTCTCTTTTATTCCTAGGGCAAACTTAGATATATATTTCAGAACATTGTTTAATTAATATTAGTAAAGAAAAGAGAGTTAGACATTTATGGATAATTGTTTAGATGCAAGTTTATCTGTATACAAATTAAATAGAAAATATTCTTTTAGGAAATTTTGTGAGGTAGCCAAGTTAACTGCTGATCTTTGTTATCAACCTGCCTAGATATTTAAGTTCCGTAAATGATAATTAATGCTAAGACTAAAAACGAACAGAAATACAGAAAACTTTCTATACATAGAAAAATTTCCAGTATTACGACAGACTTTAAATCTCAATGTTGTTAATGTTGCATTCTTAAAGATCCAAAATGGTTGTTAGTCATTTTAACTTGTTTATTGGCAGTTCACATTTTTTACGTTATTAAATTTCAGCACAAAAAGTAATTCAATTCAATATGGATTATAAAACTATTCTTAGATTGAAGTATTTAAAATATAAACATTACTATGATTTTTAATTAAAAAAAGGTACTTACTCAAATACAAACAAGCAAATTACTCCTAGAGAGAATAAAAGTTGCAACATAATGATCAGGTAAACCTGTTAAAAGAAAAGAAATTAGAAGGAAGATCAAACTTAAAATAATTTTTTTAAATAATGTAAAAGCAGTAATGCAAATAAAAGTGTTCAAATAAGTTTTAGGAACATTCAAGAGCATATTATTCATAATAAATCACATAGAACCTTAGCCAAGCTTCATGTTAAAGTACTATCATTAGGATTTACATCAAAATTATATACCAGACACGTAATTGGTGGAAGAAGAAATTACCTGAACTTTTTTTTTCAATGTGTACTTTTTTTAGTATTTAATTTATCTTTCTTTTTGTACATAGAAAATAAATAAGACTAATTTTTGTCAAGACTCAAAAATAAAATTTAAAAGAGAAAGAATTTTTTTTTTTATCTAATAATTTTTTTCTCATCAGCACATAAAAGTATATATGCATTCATTCCTCCTTTCGCAACTTGCATTTTGAGAAGAAAAAAAAAAAAAGGTTTTTTAAATTTGTTCAATTTATAGCAAGAACTGAAAAAAGATTGAAGACAAAACTATAGGAGCTCCCTTGTTTTGTGTTGGGTTTAAAATTACTAATCTACAGAGTAACACTTTGATAGTAGCCAAAGTCTACTACCTATTTTGTAAAAAAAATAAAAAGAACACTAGAATACATGGGTGTTGCTCAAGAGCTTAAATTGCTGTGAATCATTTAGAAAAAAAAAAAGGCTGATTTTTTTTCTCCTCAGAAGAAGGTGTGGCTTTCCAACCTATTAATATATAAATTACTGTCACTCTTTTTTATCTTAAACAATCAATGTTCTTTTTTTCAGTCTCCCAACTATCAAGAATATTAAATTCGAGGAGATCAGAAGACTGTAGGCTCTGCATTAATTTAGATGATGGTAGAGATTTTATTGTTGTTTCAATTAATTTGCTTTTCTTTTTTCTGAAAGGGCTGTTTTTTTAAAAAAAAGGATAATTTGCACTTTTAGTCTTTAATTCTTCATATACTAAACTTTTTTTGTTCTTATGCTATACTTTTACCTTTAATTGTTCTAATATCCCATTTTATACGGTTAAAAAAAAAAAAAAAAAAAAAAAAAAAAAAAAAAGAGGATAATTTACACTCTTAGTCTTTAATTCTTCATATACCGAACTTTGATTGTTCTAATATCTCATTTTATATTGAAAAATATTTACGTTTCTACTCTTAGCATATCTGTAATAGTTTTGTGACTGTGCTATGAATAACTTTTTTTAATATCAAAAAAGGTACATAAGACAAATTTCAGTGAAACAATCTGTTTGCGCTAAAATAACGCAGTGAGAGGAATGAATTCGAATCAAGTGACTCTGATCACTGATTCTAATCATGTGATTTTGATTGGTGATTCAAGTCCAGGGATTCAGAATAGTCTTTCTAATCAAGTGACTGAATTCGGATCACTGTTTTAAAACATGAGATTCGGATCACTGTTTTAAAACATGAGATTCGGATCACTGTTCAAATCAAGTGATACAAATGACTGATTATTATGAAGTGATTCAGATCAAGGACTCGAATCATGTGATTCAGATCACTGATTAGATAAAGTGATTCAAATCATGCGATTCGGATCATGTAATTTGGAGCATCATTCAAATCAAGAGATTCAGATCAGTGATCGGAACCAAGTGATTCAAATTATATGATTCGCATCACTGATTAGAATCAAGTAATTCAGATCACTGATTCAAGTCAAGGGATTCAGAACAGTCATTTTAATTAAGTGACTCAAATCAATGATTCAAATTCAATAATTTGGATCAATGATACGATTCAAGTTATTCAAATCACTGATTCGATTCAAATTATTGGAATCACCTGATTCATATCAGTGATTCGTAATACAGTCGAATCCCGTTTTTGCGAAATTCGAAATAGCGAAAATTTCAAAGTAACGAATATTTTTCAAATCCCCAAATGTATTTCCATGTGAACAATGTATAAAAAATACCGATATTACGAAATCAATTATCCGATTTAGCGAAGGCGAAAATGAACACCAGGTCTTATTTTCTTTGATGAACAAGACACATTTCTTCAAAAATGTTCTCAGAAATGAAATGTTTTATCACCCTTAAAATACTAATAAGTTTCAAATGTGAAAAACCTGTCAAAAAAAGAAGAATCACTGGAAAGAGACCACCCTGAGTTGACCCTTGCATTGATTCATTCATGTTTTAAGAAGTCAAAAAACACATGCTTTTAAAAGAGGGAATTCTATTCAATAGAAAGGGCTTGTCAAGAATGATAGATTAGAAGTGACCACCCTTAGCAGAACAATTCCTTCCTTGAATTACAACAGACTAAATAGGGGGGGGGAGAGCTGTTCTAAGAACTCAAGGTGTAAAAGGGGTGTAAACAAGTTTCAGAAAATTACCAGAGTGGTGTGCAACTTCAATAGGAGAAGGTTAGTTAAATCAGTTTGTCTGCTTTCAACGTTTGCAAGCATTTTGTTTTCCTTCGTAAGCATAATGAGTGGTCAAAAGCGTAAACAATTTTCTATTAAGGAAAAACTGGAAATTATTTCAGAAGTTGATCATGGGATAAAAAAAGTTGACGTTGGGACAAAGTATGGACTATCCCCATCTACTCTATTTACTTTTTTAAAAAATTGAACGAAGTTGGAACAGCAAGTGCAATCAGCATTGATCGGATCACATAGAAAAAAAATACGACTTTCAAATTTTCAAGATGTAGATGCAGCTGTTTTTACATGGTTCCAGGATATTCGCTCCCGAAATATTCCAATTTCCGGGCCCCTCATTCGTGAAAAGGCTTTAGAATTTGCAAGAACTTTTGGAAACGAACATTTTCAAGCAAGTGGTTGAATCGATTCAAGGAACATTATGGTATTGTTGCAAAGCAAATTTGTGGTGAAGCTAACTCTGTTGATTTAAAAGCAGTGAATGACTGGAAATCAGAAAAAATATCGGATGCAATTAGGTCTTATGATCCTTCTGATGTTTTCAATGCAGACAAAGCGGGAATTTTTTTCCAGTTGTTATCAAACAAAGCCTTGGCGTTTAAAAAGGATAAATGCATTGGAGGCAAAAATTCAAAACTGCGTTTAACTGCTTTGTTTTGCTGCAATATGTCAGGCACTGAAAAGAGAAAAGTTATGGTTATCGGCAAATCTGCCAAACCTAGGTGCCTAAAAAATGTAAATTCACTACCTTGTGATTATAGATCTAGCCGCAAAGCGTGGATGACGACTGGAATATTTAATGAGTGGTTGGTTAAATTTGATGAAGATATGAAACGTAAGAAAAGAAAAATTCTGCTTCTTATTGATAATTGTTCACCCCACAATGAGCCACCAAAATTGGAATGTATTCACATCGAATACTTTCCTCCTATTTGTACGTCAATTTTACAACCTCTTGACCAGTGTATAATTAAAGTGGTAAAGGGAAAGTATCGAACACAACTTCTGAGGCGTACGCTTGTGCAAATCGGAAGCAAAGAAGCAATTACGAAACCAGATGTAAAGCAAGCAATGGATATGATTGCTGGAGCATGGAAAGACATTAGCCAAAAAGTCATCTGTAATGGGTGGAAGAAAGCAAATTTAATTTTGGCAATTGACAATGAAACAGTCGATGAAATTAATGATGTTATCATCGATTTGCAGCCTTTATGGGAACATGTGACAAAAAAACATCGTGCCAAACGTAGTCAATCTTGACGATTTTCTGACTGCAGATGATGATGCTAGCACATGCGAAGCATTGACAGACAATGATATTGTACGCTTGATTCAAGAAAACAAACAAAAATCACTTTCGGACAGCAGCGATGATGAAGAATGTCCAGAAGAAAACAATGTACCTACAGTTTCAAAAGCCTTGGCCAATTTGGAAGCTGTAAAGAGATATTTATCGGCACAAAAAAACTTTTCAGATACTTTGTTTGAACATGTGCATAATTTGGAAAAATTTTTAATTTCTACTGGTTCTAAATCATTTGTTCAAAAAAAAATTACTGATTATGTATCTGCCTAATTAGTAAGTGTTAATAAATTGTTTACATTAGTTTTGTGCGCTCTTTTAATATTACATTGATATTTCCCAAATCTAGATTAAAAATATATCAAAACTGTAAATTGATTTTTCATACGAATAGTAATCCCAATGTAACGAAATAATATTTGTTAATGCTGAAAATTCGTAATATCGGTATAACGAATTTTCATTATTGCGTAGAAATAGCTTCGGTCCCATGGAATTCACTAAAACGAGATCCGACTGTATGTGATTTGGATAATTAGTTGAACCAAGTGATTCAGATCAGATTCAAATCATGTGATTCAGATAAAGAGATTTGAATCATTGATTCTAACGGTGATTTGTATGAATGATTCAGATCACTGATTCAAATCATCACTTTTCGAATCAATGACACAGATCAGTGATTCTAATCATGCCAGTTTGATCAATGATTCAAATAAATTATTCTTACGAAGTGATTCAGATCAGTGATTCTAATCAAATGGTCCAGATCGCATTTTTAATCTAGTTATTTGTATCACTGATTAGAATAACATGACTTAAAACGACTTAGCTGCGAATCACATGATTCGAATCAAATGCTTCAAAAAAATATGAAATTTCAAAAAACTCGAAAAAAGTTTACTTACCTATCACTACTTTTTTCCCAACTAATGACGATAGAAAAAAAAATTTATTATTCTTTCTCATTAATGAATTGTTTCAAGTAAATATATATACTTATTGTATCTTTCATATAATCATACTGTATATGTAGCTAAATGTTATAAATACTTTTAACTATGGCAAATTTTCAGAAACTGGAAAAGAAATTTATTATTATTTTTTAGAAATCTGAATTCATTGAATTCTTTAATAATGAATGTGTAAGAATATTTCAGGTTTTACAAGAATTTTTTAACTCCGTGTGACATAGCATCACTATGAAACAAAACTAACTGAAATTTAAGAAACAATTATTCATTATAATTTAAATCTATTTTGATAAAAATCAACTCATACAAATCGCAATTGATTCAAATCAGAAATCAATCAATTCAAATTAGTTGCAAGTTGGTGATTCGAATCAAATCAGTGATTAATCATTGAATCAGTGCTGCATAGTATGTAATTTTTTATAGCATTTAAAGATGTATTTTTTAAAATATATGAATTAAAAATATTAAGGTTTATCTCTAAAAGTTAATAAAAAATACGATATCATAAACATAAAAGATAATGCACTAGAAAATAAATGAAACTTTCCAATATTTATTAGAAGCTTTCATGGTCAAAACTAAGTATTTGTAAAAAAAATTCTAAAATTTGCATAAGTTGGTATTATCGCAATACGGGAACATAATAAATTAACATACCTTACGTATGAATGCTGCTCGTATGGCTTTATCAGTAAATTTAATAAATCCTGGCAAATCATCATCTTTGTTAGAAGAGGAATCTGCGGAATCTACCAAAGGTAAGCGCATGGGCATTATAGGAATTGGAGGAGCCCCATAAGCACCATAATTTGCTAAAAATAATCATATTTAGAATAAAGCACGGATCAAAGAATTTAAATTAAGTAATAGTTCACTAAACTGAAAAAAAAAAAAAAAAAACAGTCATTAGACTTAAATAGTACACTAGACTTAAAACACCAGTCTCTCATTGAAAAATATTACTGTGACATTAAGTCACAGCCTAATTTCTAAATATCCTGTTTTGTTAATCAAAATACTTAATTTTTCGGCTTAATTTATAATTTTATGATACAAATTTTATTCTCTTCATCTTTTTCTTCTCACCCCTTAACGCGTTAGCGCAATGAGGACATTTTCCCCAGGAAGTTCCTGGCACATTCCTCAGACACTCCTTTTCGTGGAAAAAGCTGTCGGCGTCGTTTGATGTAGCACGAGACTTTGAAGTCGACTGAAACTTAGCTTTGCAACGTCAATCAGAAGGTGAGAATAACACTTAAGAATAATATTGATAATACATCTCAACTTAAAATTTTACTTCTTTAATTCATACTTTCAGTACCTTGAGTACTCAACTCGGTTTTTTTTCCTTTTTGCTATAAAAGCCAGAGCGCGGGAGATGCTCGTGGCATTCGAATCTTTCATCACCCCAACGTCACGCTGCTCCCTGGCAGGACGTTTTTTTCCCCCCCCCTTCCTCTTTTTTATAGAGGAAGAGAACATCTTTTGGTATGGCGTCACGTCTACCGCCATGTTGGCAAGTCAATCTGCTGTGCTTTCTTTTTCTCTGATTTAATGTCTACTAAGTAAATTCCTGATTGTGTATCTCCTGCCTTTTAATATGATCCGCTGCCCAGACACCGCCATTGATGGACTCCTTCACAGCCATTTCTAGCTTTATGGTAATGCTGTTTTAATCTTTCAAAAGAAAATCCCGAAAATATCGGCAGCTGTTCCTTTTTAGAAAAATTTTACGATTCAATCTTTTTTAACAAGAATTCCTTTTGATTGAATACTCTTCTTTATGACGCACAAATTTTGGGATAGTTCGGTCTCCTGCTCCAGCTACCATTAGTACCCACATTTTTAAGATGTTGTGCCATTGATGATTTTTTTTAAGATGTTGTGCCATTGACGATATTTTTTTTAAGATGTTGTGCCTCACTGTGATAATTTTTAAGATGTCTGCCTAATAAAATCTCCAATAAACAACAAAGATTTAGTAAAAAGAACTGGACTACTTCATTTTGACTGGTTTTGTTGTTGTTTTCCTCCTAGGTATGGATAGCTTCTATGGAGAGGAGGTATGTCTTTTTGTAGAATATATTTGTTATTTTCTGGGACTTTAAAAATTAATATTCCTTCTGGGTTGTAAAATTTGCAACACAACTTCAAAAATGTACCACTATATTTTTTTCACCCGGCCATTAATTTTTATATTTTTTTAAATTGTTATCACTTGCTTGTTAGCAACTTTTCATTCCTTTTTTTATTTTATACCCAACCGTAACAGGGCAATTACTTAGATATTAAAAAATGTCAGTTTTCCCAATTTAAGATATCATAAATGGTATTTACATAAACATAAATTTTGTAACAAAACAATATACAAATTACATAGTATACTTAAAATTAAAATATATTTATCAGAAGAACGGTATTCTCAATTTCAGGTCTTAGAAATGGAACATGAAAGTTTGCAAGATTACAGTAAAAGCTTTTGAAAAAGACACTATTTACATAAAATTTACATTGGTTTCTTTTTCTTTAACAGTTCATTTCACGTTATATTGGCAAAAAGTAAGCAATTTTAATGTTTAAAACCATTTAAAATATTGTTATTAACATGCAATTGATTCACACATTCTAAAATGATGAATATAAATAAATTCTTAAACAGTTGTATTCACTGATACAGTGTGATTTCCTATTAATAATGTCTGTTATTTAATAAACTTAAAACTGAACTTAAATATACAAATACTAATATGTAGATATAATAAAAATGACATATATAATGCATGTTAAATATTTCCAAACAAATTTAGAAGTAGAAAACAAATGTTTTAAAAGTAAAATTAAAAATTATTTCTAAGAAAAAAGTGTATATATTTTTAAAGAGTTCAACACTAGAAAAAAATCAACTAGCTATATAAAAATTTGACAATAAGGTAATAGCATAGACTAGATTTTAAATAAACAAATAATCCCTAGAAATCGAAACAGTAAAATATTACCCGATAAAAAACTTCATTCCCTTCAAAATTATAGAAATAGCAAATAACAGTTGACATGTTTCAAGCGCCTAAAAAATAGGCACCAATTTTCAAGAGTTATCAGATGGAAATGAGAAGAAACAAAAGTGATTTGAAATTAAAAAAAACGTAAAGTTACCAACGAAAAATGAAATTTTGACAATAGCAAAATTATTTTCACTCTGGTCACATCTTGATGCCCTAGAATCTTGTTTTATTCATATAAATGCCAGTTCCTTGTTAATGACATTAGTTCCTCACCACCTC
This sequence comes from Parasteatoda tepidariorum, assembly GCF_982258835.1. Classification (NCBI taxonomy): domain Eukaryota; kingdom Metazoa; phylum Arthropoda; class Arachnida; order Araneae; family Theridiidae; genus Parasteatoda; species Parasteatoda tepidariorum. The sequence continues at coordinate 36,652,945 of NC_141762.1, read as the reverse complement.
TCCATAGCGTGTGGTAATGCATTTTACCCTGATTTGCCCCTCTCGGTCACTGTGGTTTTTCTAGTTTTGTTTCTTGCCTTTGTTAATAATATTTTTCAATATTAATAATTTCTAAAACTCAATAGATGGCGCTCTGTGCAGTAATGTATCATTTTGTAATCAGTTTCTTTCATGCCACTGTATCATAAACATCCGTGTTTTGTTATTAAATATATTTCGTTAAAGGCATTTTGTTATGATTTAATCCCAAGATCCCACCCATCGTATTTAACATTGTTTTCCATTTTTTTGTTCGCAATTTTACTTTTTTTTATTTTTATTTCAAATCACTTTTGTTTCTTCTCATTCGTGTCTTGCAAATATTGAAAATAGTTCTGAAGTGCTAGTTCTATTTCTGAAGTGCTTGTAACATGTCGACTGTTACTTGTGATAGATTTTTTAAGAGAATGAAGTTTTCAATCATGTAATAGATTTTATTTATTAATTTATTTTGAACTTTTCAAAAGACAAAATATATTTTAAAAATTTTATCAAATAAGAATTGAAACCACTTACCAGGTTGTCCTCCTGGAGGAGGTGCATATTGATTTGTTGCAGGATGTGGTTCTGCAGGATTGGAGTATCCAGGGTTTGCATACTGGCCCTGTTGCTGTACAGGCTGATATCCTGGGTATTGTACAGGATATGCCATTTGTTGTTGAGGTGGATAAGGCATTTGTTGATGCGGGTATGCTGGAGGCATACCAAGCTCAGGCTTAAAACCTGGATAAGGTGGAGCCTGAGATGTCATTTTTCAAACAAATATCTGTAAAAACATGCAAATTAAAATTAATCAAAGGTAACATAGAATAGAATAGATAAAATAAAAATGGTCTTTAAGACAAGTAAGAAAAAAAATACTATTGATATTAAAATACTAGGTACTACAAAATTTAAAATTTTTTCTCATGCATTTAAATTTTACAATTTCATGCTTCTTTCTTTACGCCCTAAGAAAATTGTAAAAATAATTTGGCCTTAAAATTAGAAACACTTTAAAGGTATTAGTGACAGGGCTAGGCAAACTTTACAAGATTTTATTAACTCTTGTAACTAGTTTCAACCATTTCGTCACCTCCTTTTGGTGAAATTTGTTTGAAAATCACGAATTTTTTAAATGTTTTAATTTTTATAAAACTCTTTATTGATTCATCCCACAGGGATGAATTTGGTAAAAAAGCAAACAAGCTGAAAATGGAAATCCAAAAACAAGGGTCTGTTAACGGATCCTTCTCAAAATATCTTTTCATAAAAACGAACCCGTCATAAAATAATTTATCTTTTAACCCGACCCTTCACAAATTTGTTTATCTTCATTATAGTTTTGTTAATCAAATAAACCCTTCCCCGGGGGGGGGGGGGTTGAAACGAACTAAGTTTTCCAAGTTTCCTAAGTTTAAATTCCAAATGTAGTATTCTAAGAAAATATTTCTACTTTTACAAACATTGTGAGAACATTCTTATTGATATTAAATGATTATTATTATTATTTTTTTTTGTAAATAAATAATTGATCAATTTATATTTATTCATAAAATTAATTAATAGACCATTACGTCAATAAAAATTAATTTCTGGCAATTTTTTAAATAAAAAGTTATAAATTTAAGAATTGTTTAAGTTTACTTAATGCGTAACACATTAAAAGTGATACATAACTAAGTAGTGTTACTTAAAATACGTCAATTGAAATTAATTAAAAATGTGAGTGATTTAGTTTCCATTATTCGTCCAAAATGAATATTCTGTGTTGAGCAGTATAGGCTAAATACCAAATATTTGCATGTTGCATCTCTAATTTTGTAGCAGCATTGTTGAGCAGTATATGGTATCTATTTCCAATTTAAAAACTTCTTGAAAAGGCTTTTAGCAATTTTTGCAATAACAGGACCCTATTTGTACAAATTCACAAAAGCAGAACCCTGGTTGAAAGAATGTGACTTAACGCTTATTTTATATTCGCAAATTATGAGTAGTTTATTCACAATTTTAGAAAAACAGAACCTTTCACAAAATGTCTGGACAGACCCCTAAAAAATGTTACATGAAAAAACATTTTTTAAATAGTTGAAAAGAAAAAAAAACTAATTTGAGCAAGAAAAAATTGGCAGTTATAATTTCAGTTACTATGGTAGGAAGCATTTATCTACCGAATGTTATCAACGTTTTAATAAAAATATCGATGCAAGATTTTATTTATATTTAAATTGTGTGAATATGAATCTCAATGTATGATTTTTAAATCATGCGAATCTCGATATTTGATTTTAAAATCGCGTCAATAGGTATCTCGATGTTTGATTATAAAATCGCGCGAATATGAATCAGGGGTCTGTTTAGAAGAAATTTGGGTCCGTTAACGGACCCTTCACAAAATATCTTTTCATAAAAACGGACCCTTCACAAAATATTTTAACTTAAAAACGGACCCTTCACAAAATTTTTTAACTTGAAAACGGACCCTTCACAAAATAATTTATCTTTTAATCGGACCCTTCACAAATTTGTTTATCTTCATTATTGTTTTGTTAATCGAATAAACCCTTCCCAGGAAGGGGGTGGGGAGAAAGACAGATGTAAACGAACTAAATTTTGTCTTTGGCAGACGCTTCTTCCTTTATTCGTCTGAAATTAATATTCTGCGTTCAGCAGTATAGGCTAAATACCAAATATTTATATGTTGAATCGCTAATTTAGTAGCTGCAATTGCTGTTTATTTTTTAAAATTTAATTTCTTTAACTATAATTTTACAGTGTTGAGCATAATCTTATATGTCTTTACAATTTAAAGACTCCTTGAAAAAGTTTTTTTGCAATAACGGACCCTATTTGCCCAAATTCACAAAATCGGATCCTGGTTGAAAGAATGTGACTTAACGTTTATTTTATATTCGCAAATTACGAGCAATTTTTTCACAATTTTACAAAAACGGACCTTTCACAAAATGTCTGGACAGACCCCTGTGAATATCGATAAGTGATTTTGAAATCGCGTTAATACGAACTCAGGAGTATAATCTTTATGTCACTTAACATATTGCTTTTAATTATAATAGGCTTTTAAATTGAGAGAATATGAAACGCGATATTTGATATAAAATAGCGAATATACAACACAAGACCCGCGATTTTGAATAGCGTAAATAGGAATCAAGATGTGTGATTATAAATAGGGTGAAAGTAATTTTAAATTGCGTTTGCATTGGTAGAACAAAGAATCAAAACGAAAAAATTTTTTCCAGGAGAATTTGAAAAAGAGAAAATTTCTATTAAGAGTACGATTTTGTTATTGTTATTATTATTAAATTTTAAAAAAAGGTAAAAAAAAATCATCCCTGAAACTGGCTTACAACGATGTAATAGCAAGAAAAGTGCAGCTGCGGAAGCAGAAAAAAAAAAAAAAAATATATTCAGTCACTATTCTGTCCGTTTCCCGAATATTTGGCCAGATACTCCGGAAGCATTTTTCGGTAAAGTATTTATCGACAGTTTTTTTTTTTTGTGGAGGGAATTTCAAAATATTTAATAAAGAATAATTTAATATCGTATTTTTTACAACACTTGATCAGAAATAGTTTTTATACATATTTGTTAAGTTCCAAAACTTGTTAATTTATGTTCCGAAAGACAGAAGAAAAAGCATAACTTTGAAACTAGAAAACTTAATGCTGAATTATAGTAGTAAGTTAAGCAGACCTGATTTTTAAAAAATTATGTTCAAGCGTCGAGATCAAGCAAGCTATTTCGCCATTTAAAAAAAAATAATTTTTTTTTCAAGCATTGAGAACTTATTTTAGTTTTTGCTGTTTTTCTGTTCTAATTATAGCACAGAATTATAAGAGAGAGTTTCTTATAGACTTTATTTTAATAGTAACTTTTTTTAGTACGGGAAGATGGATAACAGGTAACCTAGAAAAGTGTGATTTTCACAACGTTCAGGTTACATTTCAGAACTGAGAACTATTTTTTTTCCTTCGGTTTCACTTTCGCTTTTATCAACGTTTTTATTATGACACAGCATTTTTTAAAGAGCGTTTCTAATGAATGCAGGCTTCGTACGCACTAGGAATTGTCAGGGAGAACGAGTCGAAATAAAAATTCAGGAAAAAACGTAATTTTACCCAAAAAAGGGGAAATGGATATCCTACGAAATTTTGAGATTTCACTTTTTCGTTTTCAACCACAATTTGCGCTTGCGTAATTGAATAAAAAAAAAAAAACATTTTTTTTTAATATCTTTCAAAGAAAAAATATTTTTTAATTGAATGAATTCTGATTCCTCACAAGCGCGGTATCATTAGCAAGTTTTGTCTGATGTGGAATCACATCTGCTATCGTTAAAAATCGTTTGCTTTTATATTTTTTCCTGTTTAGTGAAAATAAAAGGAGATGATTGTTTATTTATAAGTATAGGATTATTTATTGCTAAAAGCAGACGTTATTTTAAGAAGCAGATTGCAGCTTTCTTTTCATCAGGTGATACATTTCTAATTCCGCTTTATTGTGAGTTTCTTTTTCCTCTGTTCCCATTATTTCCTATTTAATAAATTGTTCTTCCTATCCATGCATTTTATGATAAAAATTATTATAATTTTTTTAAAATTCGGTTGATCACATTATATTCTGGGTTTTAAAATCAAGTTAGCGCTTCTTCCTTTTCTGTTAGGAAATTTTTAATTGTTGTTTTTATTTAATTTGATTAATAAGCTATGGTTGTATTTTATTATATTTTTTCCTTATAATTAGGTATGAAATATACTACATTTTTAATCGTTAATTTTGTTTTACATTAGTTAATTTGGTGATTCTAATATATATTTTAATAATAATAATATATATAATTTTGAGTTTAACCACCGCACTTTATATTTTTCTATCTATTTACCCATCTTATATAGATTTTTTTTAAAAATAAAAAATCTTAACATACCGCATTTTAGTTTTTTTAAACGTTCCTCTGTTGTTTAAATCAGGGTTGGCAAGGTTTAGGACAGAATGGATTAATCCACGGTTTAAACCGTCCTGTCCAAAACCCCTTTGTCCAAAACTGTCTTAAACTGTCCAAAACCCTTATACTCAAATTATGTCACAATTTTATCTGAACAATATTTAAGAGGTAAAATAAACATAGAACTAATAACATATTGATAATTAAATATACCAGAGAATATTTGTTTTTAAAAGTATAATGTTTTATTATTATTGTTTGACTCTTCAATTTTAACAAAGGAAGATTAATCAGTAATCAAGTTCAATTGGTCCTCTCATTCAATAGTACATAACTGAAGTTTGGCCTTGCCATACAGGTTAAAATATTAGGGACTAAGTGCTTGGTTTGTCATAGACAGGTTTATTTATCTATAGTACTATTCAAGAATACTTTTATTTCATTCATGTTCAATTCTTTTAGCATAGTGGTGATACATCACCAGTGTCAGTTACTGAAACTGATGTTATGGCCTTCAAAAGTGTTAATACATTTTTCAGTTATTTTTGTATTTTCAATTTAAACTAATATATTTATATTTTAAAAAAAATATATATTTTTTTTAAATAGATGTCTTTTTTATCATCCTGTGATGCAGAAATTATAAAAAATTTTTAAAAAAATATTGTGAAAAATGAAAGGTTAATTTTTGAACAAATTTAGTATTTTTTTAAGAAAAGTTATTATTTTTTAATATTGCCATATTTATCCTTATGCAAAAATATTATTTCTCAGTATTAAAAGCTGAACTGTATAAAATCTACAGAGAGCCAGATATTGTGAAATTCATTAAAATAAATCGAATGAACTGGGCAGCTCACATTTTCAGAAGGAATGATGACTCAAATTTAAAGAAAATCCTATTACACAAACCCCTAACGAACAGGAAAAGAGGTAGACCCAGGCTGAGATGGCTAGATTTAGTTGAGACTGATTTCCTTACTCTAAAGGAGAAAAACTGGCGAACAAGTGTCAAAAGTAGAGAGAAGTGGATTCGAATTCAAAGGAAGGCACTGGCCCACCCTGGGCTGTCTAGCCAAATATGATGATGATGAGGAGTATTAAAAGCATATTTATATTTAAAGGATTAGTTATTCACTTTTGTTGTTCAATGAATTGTTGAGCTTCAAAAATTATAAACCTTTTCCTATTATATTATGTTATTTTCTTTTAATAAGTTAATAGTAAATTGTATAAAAAATATCAAATATTTATTGATACATGTAATTATTATGTGTACAATGGTTACAAATATAGAATTTTTACCTTTTACCAAAGTTCAAGGTTTTGGACACTTTAAGACAGTTTAACCATAACCCAGTTTAGGACAGTTTTACCCAGTTTATGACAGTTTTACCCAGTTTAGGACAGTAAAACCCACGTGTCCTGTCCAAAACTAGTTTAGGACGTCCAAAACCCCAACCCTGGTTTAAATATGATTTAAGTTTCAATTAAAAACAGATTACTTGTATAATATTTTTATTAACTTATTATATTTTTAAGATGACTTTGTTGTTCTTTTATTTTATTAATTAATTTCTCCTTTTACTTTTTGTTACCTTGCATCTTCAAACTTGTTTCAAATGAATATTTCCACTATGTAACACTAGTTTCAAATTAATACTTCCGTACTTAGTCATAGGAAGAAATTACGAAATGCAGCTAATGCTGCAATTTTGATGAAGGTAGTTAAACTACAAGTATAAAACATCATAAATTCTTCCAATTAGAAATTTGAGGCCATGAGCTGAACGGCTTTTTGATATTCAATTTTAATTCTAATAAATTTAAACATATGACTACCATATGTCGTTCGTTAACTAAATCAAATCAAGTGAACGAGATTTGAAGATCTACATAACCCCAACTAAATAAAATTGTAAATCCCATTAACTCGATTTGGTGCAATTGAGTTACAAATCAAATTAACTCGATCAATTAGAAATCAAATTAACTCGATTTGGTGTAACGCGCAGTACTCAAGCTATTTTTGCTTGAGTATTGCGCGTTTCATTTCATCATTTTTCGAGATTATTTGTAGTTAACTTTGTAGTTTCATAAATTCGGTTGTACAGAATTTATAGATTCAATTATTTATAAGCACAGAATCTCAAGTTCATGACAAATTTTTTGCGGCAGGTAAAATTTTAAAAATCCCACCCACCTTTCCACCAAAAAGTTTTAAAAATCAAATTAATTTTGGGTGACAATTTACATGAATTTTATTTAAACAGATCAATTTAAAACCCAAAAATATTTAAACATTACGTAAAAAAAAAAAAAAAAGACTTTAAAGAGTTAAGATACATCGAGTTTTTCAATTAGTCACTAAAAGAAGAAATGAAGTTTAAATGAATTGTCCGCAAAAATAAAGATTTAAAAATTTGACTTGGTTAGTAAATCAAATGATATGAAATTTATTAACAAATCTTCTAAATGATAAATGAAGCTTACGCAAACTGGATTTTAAAACTTTTATCAGGAATAAAAAATACTCTTATGAAGAGAAAACATAATTTATTTATACCATACTATTAAGAGATAAATATCATATCTAAACTAAATAAACTGACATTAAATTTTAGATATCATGCAAATTGTAATGAATTTTTCTAGTTTTATGAAATAATGATTTGAAAAGTCATTTCTATGGAAGTTGTAAAGCTAAATTGTCACGCTAACACGCACATTGAAGGTACTGAATAAAAATACATTAATTTTATACATATCTTTTAATGGAGATTTAATTAATTTTTTATCAGTCACTTTTAATCAGAATAAATTTCTTATCAATCAGAAGCATCATTTTTCGAATACAACTACACAGAAAGTATTATGTTGACGTATTTTATTACACACTGACAATTAAGTAAAATAAATGTAAATTAATGCTTATCGCGTACCTTTTATTTTTGACTACGAAGAATTTGAGTTGGAATTAGAGGATTCAATTCAATGGTAAATCCGAATTTCTAAATACAATTGAAAATATCTTCATTCCAAACTATAACTTCCACTCTTTCTAAAAACCGTTGTAGTTGTAGATTTAGAAAGATGACTTAATAAGTCTGCACCTTACAAATTTTGTCGTGACAAGTATAGCCTTTCTCTCATAGAATATGCATATTCTATTGATGCTTTCTTGAAAGGACGGAAACGACAGGAGGTTGTCACGTGAATATGAGAGTGTCCTTTGTGAAGTAATATGAATTCGTTCTAAAAATCAGACTAAAAAAAACATCAGTTTTCATAACTAAAAAGTTAATAAAAATTGACGGTGATACACATTGTAAAAACTAGCAATTTTAACGAGGGACACTTTAAAGTCCAAATAGTAATTCGTCTTTTTTAAATTTTTCAAAACTCTACTTATAACAGTTTTATAATTTAATTACGAGAGTTAAAATACTATTTTTTTAAACTTATATTTTGTAAAAGTAACAAGTCAGGGCCAGAGCTAAGGATTTCAAATTATTAGCTAGTAAATTAGCCAATCAAAAGTATTTGCTAATTTTTGCCAAATGCAAATCTTTACAATTGTTTATAAATTTTTTCCTATAGAAAACAATTTTACGGCCGTTTGTTTCAGGCTTATATAATTTGGACCCATTTCTTAATTGGTTATGCGACGCATCTACTGAAAATTAATATAATCTAATAAAAAATACTGATTTGTTTAGAAAAATTCCATTTTGAGGATCGAGTTAAATCAACACCTCCTAGAAGAAAGGCCTCAGCACCGATCAATTTAGTAGTCCGATAAAACGAACATAAACTGCGCTATGAATGAAAAATAAGAAAGATGTCACTACGATAGGGCTGCTAAGCTGCTCAGTGGTGGTAAATACGAAAGATGTCATTACGCTTGGACAAAGATTGAATTTCTTGTTTATGGTAACCTGTGCTGAGGCTTTCTCTTTTCTAGGAAGTATTGGTTAAATATCTATATCTTTCTTTCCAGTGGAATAATTTTTGCCAAATTTACGATTTTATAGTATTTGGCAAGGTGGCGAATGCTTAGCGCGAGCCCTGCAAGTTGTATGAAAAATTAAAAATAATTTATAAAACTTTTATTTGATCAAAATATTTTAAGTAATTTTTAAATTATAATAACTTTCACCAAACTGTTTCAAATATTTCTTTTTTTCAGTTTATATACCATAAAATATACTTCAGGTGCATTCTGACTGAACATATTATCAATTTTGGCGGATAAATGACATAAATTCGGTCCTTTCAGTTCCCTGCTTAGAAGATAAAATAGATACGTATGTTCAAGTGTCGTATTGAAAGTGGGCAAACCAGATCCTTTTTATCTAATGAAAGTTGAGAGCTTTTAATTTTTATTTTATTCCCCCTGTTCCGTTTTAAGATTTTTCCGAACGGAAATCAGCATTGGTAATAAAATCGGTACTTCTCTTTCAAAATACATCTTTCATTTCATCTAAGCGGTATGAACTAAAAGATTTTTAGTTTTCCTCTCCGTTATTCAAATTAGAGGAACTTTCCATGAGACAAAAAATTATTATTTACTTTGTTGGCAAACAACCAAATTTCTAAGTTAGATGCATATACCAGTATTCTTCCTGAAACGAGCTAAAACTATGTCTTAAAAATATTTTGAAGGATATTCTATATAGTATTTTTAGTCCATTATGAAAATAGCTTTACATTGCGTCATGATTTGCAATACATCTCACAGACAGGTCGGAAGTGGAAGCGAACTTAGCAGGATATGTCTGAAGTATATTAATAAAAGTAAAGAAATTTTTAAACAAAACTAAAATTGAAAGTAAATTTTACGCAAACATGACTAATGATTTCGGATAGCAACAGTTATAAAAAATAATCCGAATATTAAGATATCGAATTTTATAGCCTTCCATAAAATATGTCCCGCTTAGAGGAGAGAGAGGTGACAGAAAGTGTGACACACAATTTGGTTAAAATAAAAACAATTAAAATAGGAAAATTAAATAAGTATTTTTATGTTTTTCATCATTTCATTAACATAAGCACGCATAAAGTTATTCTTGTTGTGTTCACTAATGTCATTAAAGAACATGGTTTAATTTTAAAAATAAAATTTGAAGTATGAGGTATAAAATTAAGGATTCAGAAAAAATTTATACATAATTTCTTAATTTTTATAAATAACTAGAGGAGGCTTTAAAAAGGAATTTTCGCAAAAGGCAATTTCATTTTAAAATTAATAACAATAGAACAAAAATATTCAAACCTCTATATATGTAGAGTTAATTCTTTTATAAGCTATAACGTTCATAATTATCTTAATACATTTTTTCTATAAAGTTTACGTTTCGCCAAAAAAGGTTGATTATTTAAGGTTCCGTAGTCGAAAAAATTGGGAATCGCTGTACTAGACTGTTGACCCGAGACTGCTTCGATTGTTTTCTACATCAATAGCATTTTGTGCCGAACTAACAAGGCTATTATTACGTTATTAAAATTATTATTTTCTGACGAATTTTTTATAAATTTTCAGTCATACTTTTTTTAAAATTATACATTGATAAATATCAGTATGATTTATAAACAGTCCTTCGCTTTATTAGATTGCGTTAAGACAATCTTTAAATAGTTTCAAATCAGGGTTGGCAAGGTTTAGGACAAAATGGATTAATCCACGGTTTAAACCGTCCTGTCCAAAACCTCTTTGTCCAAAACTGTCTTAAACTGTCCAAAACCCTTTTACTCAAATTATGTCACAATTTTATTTGAACAATATTTAAGAGGTAAAATAAACATAGAACTAATAACATATTGATAATTAAATATACTAGATAATATTTGTTTTTATAAGTATAATCAGGGGTCTGTTTAGAAGAAATTTATCTTTTCATAAAAATGGACCCTTCACAAAATATTTTAACTTAAAAACGGACCCTTCACAAAATGATTTTTCTTTTAATCGGACCCTTCACAAATTTGTTTATCTTTATTATTATTTTGTTAATCGAAAAAACCCTTTCCAGGGCAGAAAACAAGAAAGATTGATGTAAACGAATTAAGTTTTGTCTTCGGCAGACGATTCTTCCATTATTCGTCCGAAATTAATATTCTGCTTTCAGCAGTATAGGCTAAATACCAAATATTTGTATGTTGCATCTCTAATTTAGAAGCAGCAATTGTTGTTTATTTTTTAAAATTTAATTTTTTTAATTACAATTTTACAGTGTTGAGCATAATCTTGTATGTCTATACAATTTAAAAACTCCTTGAAAAAATTATTTTTGCAATAACGGACCCTCTTTGCACAAATTCATAAAAGCGGACCCTGGTTGAAAGAAATTGAGTAATTTTTTCACAATTTCACGAAAAACGGACCTTTCACAAAATGTCTGGACAGACCCCTGATAATGTATTATTAATATTGTTTGACTCTTCAATTTAAACAAAGGAAGACTAATCAGTAATCAAGTTGAATTGGTCCTCTCATTCATTAGTATATAACTGAAGTTTGGCCTTGTCATACAGGTCAAAATATTAGAGACTAAGTGCTTGGTTCATCATAAACAGGTTTATTTATCTATTGTAGTACTATTTAAGAATACTTTTATTTCATTCAGGTTCAATTCTTTTAGCATAGTGGTGATACATCACCAGTGTCAGTAACTGAAACTGATGTTATGCCCTTCAAAACTGTATTTGTATTTTCAATTTAAACTAATATATTTATATTTAAATTTTTTTTTTAAAATAGATGTCTTTTTTATCATCCTGTGATGCAGAAATTATAACATTTCCTTAAAAAAATATTGTGAAAAATAAAAGGTTAATTTTTGTACAAATTTAGTATTTTTTTTAAGAAAAATTATTATTTTTTAATATTGCCATATTTATCCTTATGCAAAAATATTATTTATCAGTATTAAAAGCATATTTATATTTAAAGGATTAGGTATTCACTTTTGTTGTTCAATGAACTGTGGAGCTTCAAAAATTATAAACCTTTTCCTATTATATTATATTATTTTCTTTTAATAAGTTATAGTAAATTGTATAAAAAATATCAAATATTTATTGATACATGTAATTATTACATGTACAATGGCTACACCTATAGAATTTTTTACCTTTTACCAAGGTTTTGGACACTTTAAGACAGTTTTACCCAGTTTAAGACAGTAAAACCCACGTGTCCTGTCCAAAACCAGTTTAGGACGTCCAAAACCCCAACCCTGCCAGAGATAAATTTCAATTTGAATTTAATAAAAAAAAAATGCATTTAACAGTACTAGCACTAAAAGTTATTTTCATTATGAGAACATTTTAAAATTATTTTGTGAAACTACTGTTTTTCCGAAAGTTAAATTTGTGAAGGTTCCGCTAAACAGTAGTAAATTTGCCCCAGACCCCTGTTGGTGGTGTATGGTATTAGAAAATTTCAGTCACTCTTAGACTTATTTACTATATTTATTATCCTCTTTTTATAAATCATAGTTAAAAATAACTATAACACTTCTGTGAAATGCGAAAGGAGATAAGGTACACTTTTGTGATAACTAGAATAAAATTTAAACAAATACAAATTAAGCTACAGAAAGAGTCTGTACCTTCTGTAACGCTTGATTCATGTTTGCTTTCATTGCAATCTTGTACATATCCTGACAATAAATACATTAAAAACATAAAATATTACAACTAAAAATTAATATTTGTAATCTGCAATTTTTTATAAGCTATCTCTCCTTTTTTTTCAATGAGTAACTAGAAAGCCCAATAATTTTTTAAAAATAATTTTAGAGCAATATAAGCAAATAAATAATGCTAATTCTTGTATTTTTTTTGTTTGTTTACTAGTAAAAATATTTTTTTTTTTAAAATGTAAACTAACTGATTTAAATCATAAATACCATGTATGAAAATAATTAATTTTACAAAAATCTATTTTTATTTATATTAGCTTAATAAAAAATTATTATTAATTATGTTATTTCCAAATTATATCATGTTCCTAATACAGAGTTTAGATTCTAACTTTAATATAGAAAATTAAATACAGTGAAACAGCAGTTTTATCTGTTTCGCACGCTATCTCGTTTCCTTCTTCATTTTATGCTAGTCAGTGAAAATTGCCAATACCAATAATGTTAAATTATTCTGGATTTCACATTACCCATTTTTAGAAAATTCTGTTTTATTCATTTTGCTGACAGATAAAAAAATGTTTTTTTCTCTCTACAAACCTTGCACAAACTTTCAGACTTTTTTTTTTTTTTTTTAAAGACGAGATTTGTTTATTAGCTGTTTGAAGCTGGTCTGACATTCTTTCTATTCTATTACTTTGCCCTTTTGTCTGTAAGAGGGAATTTTCATCTTGAGTCAAAATCAGAAAGGCAATTGGGATAAATAAAAGGAAGGGTGATTAAAGGAAATAAGAGAGCTTAAATCGTAAAATTTGAAATTGTAATTTTGCCAGGTAACTCCAATCTTTGAATAATTCAACCATTTAAAGAACATTACACTGAACAACTGCTTAATCAATCTTCAGCGTTTCTTGATTCCAGTGACTTGCAATATACGTAAAGCAAAAATAATTTTCTGGAAGCTCTGAATCAGATTTCTGGAGTGCTAAACAGTGTCAACATACATTTGGGTTTAGTCAAGTTGTCTTCTCGATACCCAACAAAAACATTGACTCTTAAGAATAAAATTTCATGGGTGAAGATTTTCCAAAGTCGGTGACACATATATCAACTGCAACACACATATACATTAATTTTCAATTCCTTCAATATCTGATTTAACGCCAGCTCTCGATGTGATGAAAAGGATAAAAAAAAGTAAATAAATATTGGAGGATATACAAATAACTGATCAGGAGTTTCAAAGCAAAAACTATAAAATAATATATATTGGCAAATGTTAACCGAAAAGCAAATTTGCAGCCAACAGGAAGTATTGAGGGGGATATTGTTGAAATTGGATCTTAAAACAAATAAAGATTACACATTTTTTCTAATAGAAATAATTTCAACGCTAGTCCGGAGGAAAACATGAAATTGGTTCAACTGTATAAAAATTTCTACAAAGAAATTTGAACCATTAAATAATTTGTGGAAAAAAGCTGAAATAAACAGGAGAAAATCGTAAGTCACTTTTGAAATGCTACATTTAAATTATTTCTTATGAAATGAATTTACCAAGGAATTGAAATATAATGCTAAAAGATTTTATATTAATCTTTTCGCATTGATTGTCATGCAGGGTTATGATTTTATGTAACCCAAAAATACCTAAAGAATATCCACCTGAAAAAGCCTGTAAAAAAAACCCAAGTGGATTTTAATAATTTGATCTAGTTATATTAATTTTGATATAATTAGATCTAACTATTTATCAATAGCTCATAGTATTTATTCAATAAATAATAAAGTTAATATTTAATTCAGTACTGTTTTATTTTCATTCAATGAATTTAAAATAACCATTGGGGTGGGTAAATAGCGAATTAAACAGATGATAATCAGAAAAATAGTGACCTCCTGCTAAAAGTAGTACCAAGTAAATAAACAGATTTGAAAATCTATTTTAAAGCTGAAAAACTAAAAGAGTAAAATACAGCAAAAAATAAATACATTGCAATTCTCAGAACAGAGTGAAGAAAAAAAATTGACTTGAATGAATTATAATTTTAAAAAAGCAACAGTAAAAAACTTAAGGCTCAGTAAAAAGTAATTTAGTTTCAATTCTTCAAATTTCGGTTTTTCATTTGTCCTCCAGAACATAAAGCAATTTGCAAGAACAAACTTTTGAACAAATATGAGTAAAAACTAATTCTAATGTATAGTTAAAAATACGATTTCATTCTTCAAAAATCTACTACAACATCAAAATACTTGCCGGAAATTATGATATGCAATAAAATATCACTAAAAATGTACTAAAATATCAAAAACTGCAAAAATAGTTTGCTGAAATTTCAGTAAAAAAGAGCTGAGTATACTCCTTATATAAGTGACCAAAATTCCAACTTAAATCTTCCAAATAACAAAAAGATTAAAATGGGCATGAATTAAAATTGCCTGAATTGTGATGCATTGTAAAAATAGTGAACTTTATTAGGAAAGAAGTTTCAAGTAATAATTTCAGTAATCAAGTAATAATTCAGTAAGCATTAAAAAACCATGGGGTAATAAATATTCAAGAGTTGATGTGGTCTTTACTTTGACTTTTGGGTCTGTGAAACATAAATTTGTAATGCCTTTTTCTAGATTGCAATTGTTAGACTAAAAATACTTAAAAATAAACAAATATGGCCAACGCATTTGCAAAAGGTTACAAAATGACACCATCGCAATACCTACAGATCAAAACGAGCATATTAAAATAAACTTAAAATCTACAACATAATTTTTAACCCAATTATTTAGTCTACTATCTTTACAATAATATTTCATTAGAATTTGATTAAAAGTTGAAATACTAAAGAAAATTTAATAAAAGTTGAAATACTAAATAATAATGACGATGTTTCACTTTCAATTCGGTAAACGGAAATAATACGTAATGCGCTGAAAATGCATAGAAATATGTTGTCAGAACTGAAGTGTAAGTTATAACTATGAAAAAATTACCTTTAAGAATATGAACTATTCTTTAAGAGTTTTCACTAGATGGTTCACACTTAATTTCTACAAGTTCAAACACAATCTAAAAAATCAAAATATCAGCTGCTGCAATCTTCTGTAATGATGCAGAGTTACTCTCAAACTCAACTACTTGTTCTTGTTAATATAAAATAAATTGCTATTTATTAGTTTCGGTATAGATATCTGAAACTAGATAAGCTTTTCACTTATGAATCGCATCAGTTCTTTCAGTTTTCGTTCAAGTTATACTTCCATTCTGTCTTATTCCGATACACATAGAGAAGAAATAACTGAAAAAGTCGAGGGTTTTCAGTTTTCGTTCTAAAAATAGTCATGCAAAACTCGGAAGCAACTTTTAGAAATCAATAATGGCAATCGTAGAACTGTAGTAGAAAAAGTAAATAAACAAGGTTACGTTTTGCATGGTCTGGAATCGCATTTTAATATTTTATTTTTTCATCAAAATTCTAACAATTACTTCAATAAAATCTTTATTCAGAAATGCTTCTTAGAAAAAGTTTGGTTATAATTTTATGGCGTGGTTATTCCCAATCAACCTTGCCTGTGCCTATAATAAGAGTACCAAAATATGTGACAAAGCATGTAGAAAAAAAGAAGTCAAAAGATCTTGTGCATCAACAACTTTTAAGAAGAAAAATATTACACAGGGGAAATACCAGCATTCCTGTCATATCTTGTACCGAGGGAGAATATAATCATTATCTTGGACAGTTGTATAACGATCGTTATCCTTTACCCCTGCTTTCAAAATTTTGGTATAAAGCTAAAACATCTGGACAAAAATTTACGATTCGACCATACGACACTAACCCTTCTGTTCCAATCGAATATGAAGAAAACGATCCTGATATTTACTGCAAGACAGAGTTTTGCGATCTTAACCTTAATTCTACAATTTGTGCAAGCTTGAAAAACCGTTTTATGTTTGGCGCTCCTGCACCAATACAAATTCTTGCGATTCCTAAGATTTTGGAGGGTGAAAATGTAATGTTGTGTGCAGAAGCTGGTTGTGGAAAAACTATTGCTTATTTGGCACCGCTAATTCAGCTAATATCCAAAGTCAAACAGAAGACCCCAGTTTATCCTAATACACCTTTAGGATTGGTTATAGTCCCTGGTCGGGAATTAGCGGAACAAGTTGCTGATATTGCTTCTAAATTAGGTTATGATTCGGGCATCACTGTGAAAGTTTTGTTATCTGAAGGAACTTTTTTAACACATTTAAAACCATCCAGATATTGTGATGTCGATATTCTTGTTACTACACTTGGCAGTTTAAGTAAACTCAAAGGAAGAGTGTTTAAGCTATCTAATATACAACATTTAGTGCTTGATGAAGCAGATACTTTAACAGACAAATCTTTTATTTATGACTTGTTTTCTGTCTTTAAAACATTAAATATACGCTCAAGCTCAGAAAAATTTGAGGGAAAACACCAAGGTGCTCAAGTGACATTTGTCAGTACAATTTACCCTTCTAACATTTCTGAACTTTATACAGAATTATTCACTGAAAAAGATGTTGTTAAAATATCTTCAAATTACTTACACAGAATACAACCTCACGTTGAACAAAAATTTTGGAGAGTAAATGCAGATACTTATGCAGGTGAACTTTTGCATCTTGTTAAAACAAGCTACCAAAAAAAGGAGCCTACACTGATATTTTGTAATAAATCGCCTACCTGTGATTGGATGACAATATTTTTTAAGGATAATGGTATCTCTTGTGAAAAGCTGCATGGTGCTATGAATCCATTAGAAAGATCAAAAGTTTGGCAAGCTTTTCAAGAAGGGGAATTTGACATTCTATGTTGTACAGATCTTGTATCCAGGGGTTTAGATACACAAAGAGTTAAACATGTTATCAATTTTGATTTTCCTAATAATACTTCTGACTATATACTTCGCTGTGGTAGAGTTGGCCGTGTTGGGACAAATCATGGACATGTTACTAACTTAGTTGCTTCAAAGTCTGGAGTATATACTGTTCAAGATATAGAAAGAGGAGTGCGTAGTGCTACACGATTGCCAAATGTAGATTCAAATATTAAACAGAAAATAAAAAAATTGTACTTTCAGCATTAAATTAAATTTGATACATATTGTGTTAATGATTATTTAAATAAGTCAAGTTTGATCTGTAGAGGTCTTAATTTATTAATTTTCTTTCTTATTCAATAGATTTAACTGGCTTATCTTTTTCACAATTAAAAAATAATATTTATTGAATTATAATTTACTGCACCAGATTTAGAATAAATTATTGCAAAATATTTTATAACTCTACTATTGTAACTTAACAAAAATAGTTATTACACAAATTTTATTTATTTGTTATTATTATAATTTTTTTGGAGGGTGGAGAACTCTTTAACATTTTTTATTTCAGCTTTAAAGATTTTTTTAATGGATTCACTCAGTTAACAATTTTAAACTATTAATGAGATATTATAATAACTAGAGCCCAGATTTTGATGACCTAAAAAATCTCAATTAATGCCCTTACAAACTGCAAAAAATGCCCTTAAAATGCGAAAATTGCGCTAAAAATGCCTTATGACATAACTTAAATAGAAGTAAAAATATTGAACTAAAACAATGTTTTACTCTTTAAAATTATTATGAGTCGTTTCAAAAAATATAAAGCAATGCAATACTTGTTCTACGTTCATTAAAGTTTGAAAAATATGTTTTATATCCTAAAATAACAAAAAAAAGGAAAATATGTTGACTCCAAAACATTTTCATTTTGTATGGAAACTTAAATGAATATAACAACTTCCATCTCATAATATTACTAAATATCAGAATTACAGTGGATTAGTAAATTTTTTTTAATCTTTTGAAACGTAAACGAGCGCCTCTTGTCTGAAAGTAAATTTTTATACCAGGAGAAGCTTCTTTCAACATCTACTGATGTTATCGGTGCGTACTTGAAAAAGACGGTCTCACTTACTGACAATTCTTCTTCAATTTGAAAAGATGTTGCTTCACCTTTTAATATCCTAGAGATTTTCTTCATTGTTTGGAGGCCAGTGTAATAATAAAAAATAGTAAAAATTAGAAAATGCTTTAAAATGCAAAATACGCCCCAAAATTTAAAGAAAATGCCCTATAAATCTCAAAAAATGCTCTAAAGGACGAAAAATGCAAATGTCATCAAAATCCGGGCCTTAATAGTAACATATTGTATAATATAATAAGATATTTTCCATTAAGGAAAAAGGATTTTGAAATCTTATATTACTTTCCTTAGATCTCAAAATTAATAGACTTCTATATCTTTCTTTCTTTAACTTAAAATATCAATTTTAAATAAAAGGTATCTATATATAGTATATATACTAGTACTTAGTGATCTGCAATTTTTAAAAGTCTTTGCTTTGAAACTATGTATGCAATATATCGATTCTGAAAATTTCACCTGAATTACCTTTCAAGATACATGTAAATTTTTCACCATATATTTGCATATACATATATCGTAAACATATTTTTCTGTTTCAGATGAAAACTTTTTGCAGGACAACTTAACTTTTGGAAAAAAGTTTTGCTCATAAAAATGTAGAATTTCATATAAAATATTTTCTTAAGAGTTTATTTTTAACATATAAAGAGAATTAAAGTCACTATGAGAATTTTATTAAAAATTGTTAAAAACATATATTTATCAAAGAGATAGGTATTACACGATTGGGACAGAATATAGTGTTATAGAAATTATAATATAAATCTTTATTTATTTTTGATGTTCTTATGAGGTTAAGCACATTATTTTGGTACATTTTATTAAGTGGAATGAAGTAAACCCTAAAGTTTGTTGATTTTAAAAAATTAACTTAGATTTTTACATTTTTTTGTGCTTTGTTTATTTATATTATTATTTTATGTTTATTGTTGTGTTATTTGATTCTTACATAAATAAAGGAATTTTAAAATAAAACTCTATTAGAACAACATTTCTTCTTCCTCCATAAGAGTTTAAATGTTAAACCAATTAAAATATTAAACAAAAATCATGTCTACAACATTCTTATCCATGCAAAAATTGTATTAATTAGAATCAACAGAAGTTTAAAGCTTGCACCTTTCCTAAAATACAGAAATTTGATCTATTATTACATATTATTAACAAAATTACCACATAATTATATCTTTTTTTGTAATAAATAAATGAACAAGTTTCTAGTAATAATTAAAATGTGTAGTTACTCCAAAAATACTTATTAGGGTAAATATGATTGATATTTTGAAAATGACTTTTATTGAAAAAAAAAATCAAGCTTTAAAAATCTACAATTTACATTTGAAATGTTATTTGCTTTTTATTCTTTGTGAAAAATTACTTTTTCTAAAAGCTTCATTTAAGACCATTTAAAATTTTAATTTGAACAAATAGCAGTACTATGACTACATTTTGTTAATTGTTATTACAAAAAACTAAAATTGGTAGTCTGTTAAATACTCTTTAGTGTATTAATACAAGATATTTTTTTTGGTCACGAAATTGTGAAACTTTAATCCCTATGACACCCCTGGTCAACATTTGGTGGTTGTTATTTTACTATGCTTTAATCATAATAGAAACTGAATGCTATGGTATGGTAAATGCAGTTTTTTCTTTTAATCTAATTCTAGTATTGTCAATTGAGAAGGTTTGAGGAAATTCTTCATTGTTTGTATTTAGTTGTTAAATAACAGCACAAAAATGCTCCAATGCAGCAAAAAAAGAATCTTAGGTTGTTGGGACCCATGTACTGGCTCTGTACCAGAAAATAATAATCTCAACTCAGTGCTACTGTTGCAAAAAAAAAAAAAAAAAATACATATATATTGCTTATGAACTGCTATCTGTGCTATACTTGGTTAACCTGGAATTTTCTTTAAACTTTTCGTTGCGGACAATGGTAATTTTGCCTCTATCTTTATATCATCAACTACATTTTTAATAGTACCTTGTTTTGTTTTGCTTTTCATCCTTTTGCTCAGGTTAATGTGAGTGCTAGGTAAATAAATCCTTATAATTAATGACTTGAGGCGATGCAACAGTATATAACAATTCATGTGGTTCAAATGAATATTGTAATGATAATCTGAGGTTGCTATATCGTAAGTACAAAAAATTATAGCTTAAATTTTCATATAAATATTGGATTTATTTTGATTGAAATATTATATTTCTATTCAATTTCTTCAAAATGTTTAATTTCTGTTCTAAGCATATGGTGTTACGCTGGTTATACAGCCATTTACACTAAATAACATACATCCAGAGTACAACAAAGTCTTAAGCAAAAGTGAATACTGTATGTTTTAACTTAAAACCACCTGTTAACAACACTTCATATAATAAAGGGTAAATTGAGTTTTCAAACCAGAAATTAATTTATAACTTTTGTAAAAATATTTACAAAGGTTATCAATGCTTAAAAAGAGACTGATTTTCACAAGAGTACTCAGTAAACATAAGTTCAATAATAAAACTAATCTATATAACATTTTTGACTATAAATTATCCCTAAAACCACATAGGATAAGAATAGGTTATTCTGTCTTCATTTATAGGAGAGTTATAGATCACACTACTTATTCACTTTTATTAAGTAGTAACATAAAAAGAAATAGTAGTTTGAATAATTTTCTCAAGACTTTTCTTTTGTTATTCATTGTCAATGAATAATGTTTATTTTAAAAGCACAAAAATATTTAACAGAGTTCAGTTCTAATGGCTGTTAAATAACATTACGTCTAAGAAATAGCAAACAGGATTTATTTTATTGGTTGTTATAATTAAAGTTTCGAAGTCAAGATCATAGACTGAATTTGAATAACAGCTCATGTGAAGCTTAATCCAATAAATTAAATTTTTGTAGTTGGCAATGATGTTTTAATACAGGAAAATTTTCAAAATCTTATTAGATAGACCATATGTTGTTAAATAAATGACTATAACTTCATAAATATTGATGAAGTCTTGGTGCTATCTGTCCTCTTCTACTTGATGAAGGTTTATAAGCCTATTTTGAGCACACAAGCCTGAAAATTTATGTAATTGCAATAACCAATATTGATGAAAGCCAACCATGTGTTACACTTTAAATTTTTCCTAAATTTTTTGTAGCTGTATTCAGCAATGCTTTTACTCCAAAGATTTCTTAATGGTACTTTTTAATTGAGACGTATATATATTTAAATCTCTACATCTAAATAATTTGTAGAAATGAAAATTATAAGTTCAAATAAAAAGTTAGAGAGCAACCACAAATAATTAGTTGTTTTATCAATTGATGTTCTTAGTGTAATGAAAACAAAATCAATTTGTCTGGAAAATTAAGACACAAAGTATATGTAAAATATTTTTTTAATTAAAAGCCGTTTAAAGTTTGCACACTATATTTTTAATTTTTTTTTTATAAAAATAAGTTACAGCAAATTTTTTACTTTTTTAGAAAAAATATTTATTTTCTTTACTGCATGTAACTGACTTACATTTTCAACTTAAAAAACAAAACAAAAAAAGACAACCACTTTTGATATAGTTTTGTTTCAACATTTCAGTTAAAGAAAAACTTTTGATATGTTGAATTAATAACTCTTGTAGTGGAATTGTAATGTCATAATTATAGTGATTTTTTAAAGCTTATTATTATTTTGATTGGAAAAACAGTTATATATATTTTTTTTCTTCCAATTTACTTTTAGTTGGAAGAGTGAAGCTTGTGCACCATCAATTTACAGGTACTTTAAGATACAATTAGAAGCAAATTTAAAGTTTAAAAATATTTTAAAACACAATATCAAAAATAGGAGAGAGATAAGTTTTTATTGATTACTTTACCTACTTAGACTTTTATAATAAGAGTTGCTCTTATGAAGCTGATGAGAGAAGTGACTGCGCTATGTAAACTTTAAGAATGCCAATTTAAGTAAAACAAAATCATCTCGGTTTCTTTTTGCACTGAATTGATTTTTGAGAGCTGTCAAAATGCAGAAAATATCACCGTAAATTAATTTTATGATATTAAAATATAACATGCATTTTTTTTGAAAAAATTATTAGAATATTTTAAAACAAACAATAGTTAGAAAGCATTTTATTATAAATAATTTTTATATTTGTATTAAAAAAACAGCTAATAAATATAATTTTATTTCCATAAATATACATCTTTTCTTAACGTAAAGTTAAATAACATACAAAATTTAAAGCACTTATTTATAAAAGAATTCGATATTTCTCAGCACGTGGAACCTTGTTAATTATAAGACGACCATCGTAACTAAGTGAAGCAAACAACCAAGGATCTGCACTAGACCACTCCACAGCATACACACTATCTTCATGCTCTTCATATATAGATATTACACCATCTGAAACCTGTTTCTCTGAAATCTTTCCATTTTCATCATCACCATGATTATCTTCATCCAACAAATGTCCAAATGGTTCGGAAGATACTGATGCTGCTCTTGAAAGAATCACTCTAGAATCACTGCTTGATGTCAAAACCAGCTGATCGTGGAAACTGTTGTACCTTACACACCAAACCCAATGCGAGTGGTTCGACAAAACTAGGAGAGCTTCTCGGGTGTTTCGAACATCCCAAAACTTTGTTTTACAATCATCTCCACAACTTGCGATATAATACTGCTTATTCGGGTTGAAATCAATGGAACGCACAAGCTGACCATGAGCATTATCGACCATCCACGAGCTTTGCATTGATCTTAAATCCCAACTTTTTATAGACGTATCAACAGCGACTCCAACTATGTTGCAATTGTGATGAGGATTCCAAGCACCAGAATTGAATTTTTGACGTCCTTTCTGCTCAGAAGTCATGTGAGATACTTGAATAGGAACGGAGTCATTAGCATCCCATAAATGAAAAGAATTATCATTTAAGGTTAAAATACGTTTACCACTTGTAGGTTCCCATAATATGCTTTTTAATTCTCCCATACAATCACTAGAATCTAAACTTGCAACAAATTCTAACGGAGGATAAGAGGAAGAATCATCACCACTGTATGATTTTGAAATAGGAGGTAATTTCCACAATGCTCCATGCATTTCACATTTTCCATCAGGAGTAATCTGATTGTAACATGTTGATAATAAATTTGGATCACTAGGTGAAGTGCTTATATGCCAAATTTCTCCAGCACTGTGAAGATAAACGGTTTTGACTAGGCTATTATTTTCTTCTTCAAATTCTAACTGATGAATTTGATTATCAAATTTGAGTGATTGAGTGCCAACAAAAAATCGAATTATATCACTCTCTGCACATTGAGCGCTTAATGTTCGTGCTTGAAATTCCAAGCCATAGATTATTGGAGCATCATCACCCATTATATCTAAAAAATATATATATATACTTTAAATTTTATAGACAGTAAAAGTAAATAAGTATTAATCATTACATTTTACTAATTAACATTTAAAATCATATAATTATAAGGACAATTCTTTTCAACATAATAAAATGATCAACGCAGTAAAAAAAAATGAGTGTGTAATAAGATTAGTAGAAAAAAAATCAATGAAAGGAATTTTCTAGTTTATCTTTTTCCTCCAATTCTTTTGCACACACTAAATAGATTATGATGATTTGATTAGTTGTTTTGTTATCGGCCACGTGATGAAAAGTGTGAACATTAAAAACAGCGGGCATAGTTTGAGATATCGGTATAATATTATCACTTTGATTTCTTTAAAAACAATTATCAAAAATTGAAAACATTTCTTATAAAATGATACATTTGTAAGGATTAATTATTTTTAAATATTAAAATAGGATTAAAAACTAATTCATAAATTAAAAAAGAAAAAATGGGCACCGATACTTCCTGGTTTATAACATTTTATATTTGAAAAAATTAAACATTTTATATTTGATAATATTTTTTTAATACAGATATTTCTAAATTTTAAAAAAGTAATAAATAAATAGACTTTACAATTACACAGAACTTTACAAAGAAGGATCATTATAAAGAAAAGTTTCTATAATATTGGGAAGATTCATTAGACTATGTATTACAGTGGAAAGTCCTGTATCTGGAATTGCGGGGACCTTGGCAAGTCTGGAAAATAGGCTTTTCCGGATAATAGGTCTTTAACTTATCTACCCCCAAATCTTATTTATAATTATACATAAAATTAATTTTGTAGACATAGAAAAAATTGTGTATTTTTTTCTGTAGAAAAAGGAAAAGAAATTTATTTGGGTTGCTTGTCATCAAGTGTTTAGAAAATAGACCTTTGGAAATGGACATCCTGATATGAAACGTTGTACTATGTAATATAGCTATCCAGTTAGTAGTTTTAATATTTATCTTAGATTTTTTAATAACTAGATAAAATGTTTCATCAGTAAATGAACCCATCTTTGCGGCATATAATTTTTATTGATAACATTACATATTTAGAATTTTTTATTAATTGTGCTTTTAATAATTGATGTGTGAAGAAAGGTAAAAATCTGAAAAAGAAAGATCATTTGTAGAATGGAACTTTATAAAATGGAAAATTAAAACATACATTCCTGTTTTCAGATTTTTTAAATATTTATGTAGGAAAACATTACCCATTTCAAGGTTGTACATTCCCTTTTAATGAGAAAAATGCATTAAATAAAAATAAAATTATGTAAATATTTTGCAAAAAATTTACATAAAGTCTATGCTTTTGCGTCCATATTTTGATTATGATTGCACCTCTACAAACTTGTATTAATAAAGGCTTTCAAAATGGTGGAAAATACAAAATTTATGCTACAGTTCAGTAGAACCTCTCATATCTAAATTAATTAAAACATAAAAGTACTAAGATATAAAGAGTGAATTATTCAACAACATATGTTTTTTAACCACGAAATTGGTCTCTAAACAAGAGTTTTTTAATGCATGTTTCACAAATGATATTTTAGTGTCCAATTGAATTATCTCATCACTCAGTTAGAAAAAAATAAAAAAGGATGTAGAATGACAATTATTTTGGGTGGTAACTAATAAACAGTTTATGACTGATGTTTAAGAAAATATTGGCAAATTAGTGTGTTTATTGTCCAGAGAACAAAATAATAATTTACACATAAAAATTCAGCTGAAGTACACAAAATAGAAAAAAAAAAGAACTCATTTGAAAAATGAAGCATGAATTGCAACAACAAATATTTCACATGATATTGATGCTTTTGTTCAACAAAATCAATATTTAACTTTAAAAGTCTAAAATGATAGACTTATTTAAGTCTAAAATGATATCCATCTCTCTTGTAATGGATGTAATATTTTTTGCACATTGTTCATCGATTAAAATAGCATTTTGTAACTACATATAATATTTTGCCTGGTTCATTTAAAATACCAAAAAAACTCAACTGAATTGATTTTAATCTAATTTTATTTTAATTTTTGGCGGAGTTTGAAATCAAAAGTGAAAGTTTGAGCAAGTGATGAGCAGAGCCTTTTACCTGTTTCAGTTTCTCTGTACAGAATAAGGCAACAGACTTTATTATCTAATTTATTTTGTATTTTATTGAATGAGGAAAAAAATATCACTTTCTCAACTAGTGTGCAAGATGGCCTCATTAGAAAGAAACTTGAGGTAAATATTTATCTTTTTGCAGTAAAGTCGGTTAACAGTAAAATTCTAAAGTGAAAAAAATAATTGCATTGTATATTAATTATTACCTCTGTCTGCAAATGGATTTTGGTACTTTTTTGTTAGTTAGGCGCAAGTAAATCCACCTATTTTTTATTCTATTTTTTTGCATACACCTATTTTAAATAAATAAAGAAAAAAAGTTGAATTTAATTGCACCTGGCTAATCAAAAAGTACCTTAATTTTTAGAATAATTCATTGTCTAGTAGATAACTAGCCTGTGATATTTTTTTTTTCAATTTGTTGACGTTACCTTCTGATGCAAAAGAGTGAAGGCTCCTACTTTAAACTCTACAATTAAATAAACAGATAAAAAAAGAAGAGTTTTCAATATCAGATTATTTCGGTTTAACCAAATCATCTCATTAGTATGAAGTATGACAGTAAATTCCTATTTTCCAAGATTTTATTAAAATGTTATGAAAACATTGCCAATTATGACACAATATGCTCCTTATTGCCAAACCAATAATGCAGTTTCATTGAAAAAGGATTATGTCCATATATTACTGTTTGTAGTATAATATCTTGGTAATTGGTTACAAAATCCAGTAAAAACACATCGGCAAAAATAAATGAATAAATTCACTTATCAGCAGATTTCAAGTGAAAGAGGTTAGGATAATTTATTTTTCACTTTAGTAATATTTTAAGAGTATTATGTATTGAAAATATATTATTAAATAAAGTTAATTATCAAAAAAATATGCAGAAAAGCTTTGAAAGTGAAAACAGTGTGAAACAATAAATTCCGAGTTGTCAAAAAAAAAAAAAATTCAATCAGAATTATGTGTAATATTTTTAAAAACACGTCACATAAATGTAAAAAAAAGTTCAACGCAATTCCACTGTCACAAAAGAAAGAATTAACAATTTGCTGTCTTGTTAACTATGAAGATTTAGGAGCTTTACTGCCTTGCTTATAAAAGAAACTAAATTCCTCGTATTGGGAAAAAATTCACGAAAAATTCTCAAAGTAATATAATGAATTGTGAGAAATATATGTAAAATTTAAAAACTTGCATACAAAAAAAAAACTTGTAATTTAATGTTTTTTTTTTTTTTTTTTTTTTGTAAAAAAGTAAAGGGCGCAAAATCATTAATTTAAACACTATATCATTCATATATTTATAACATAAATATGAATACATTTATGACAAGCTACTGAATTCTTTTGCCAATTATTTTCTTAAGAATATATTTAAAAAAAATAGCATATAAGAGAATATAAAAAGCATGTAGATTACTTGTTTCTGCTGGTAAGAGAGGAAAAGAACTAAAATGTTCTCTTATGAGACTTAGATAGCTCAAATTATCTGGCAGGTTTGGAGAGAAGAATGACAAAATACATTTAACAAAACTAGACCAAGAAGCTTTGCGTGTTCCTAAACGAAATGCACATGCATTAAAAGAATGATAAAAGGAAAAAAATAAATAAATAAGAGAGCTAAAAAGATATTAAGGCATAATTAAAACAAAATAAATTATTGCTGCTTTACTCTTTGAACTGAAATATTCTTATATTTCTTTAAACTAAAAACGAATAGAATATATGATGTAGACAAATTCTAAAATTCTTTTTTGTTAAATAAAAATATGATTTGATAGCAAGAGACATCAAAACAAAATTTAAAAATATGGTTTTAGTCAGTAACTAAATTCTTAAGTTAAATGTACAAGTTTCAAAAACTTTTTTAACGAACAAATCCATAATCGATTTAAAACTTTTCATTAGTATAAGTTCAGCAATTGGATTTTTTGATTCGATTCATTCTAAAAAATTATTTCACTTGAATGATGAAAAAAATCATATTAAAAAAAGAAATTAAAAAACCAACCACTTCAATTACAGTAAGCAATCATGACAGAATAATAACTATTTATATCAATAAAGGAATGTCTGGTAAAACTTAATATATAAATATTATTAACATACATTAATAGTTAAAAGTTTTGGATTTAGAACTCTATGATTTGGGAATTAATATGTGACCAAGAATGCCGTCTGTTATGCTTCCGGTGTTTTTATTTCTGTACAGTTAAAGATTTCAAAGTTAGCTCCTTGCGAAGCCAGAAAGCTTTTAAGTGTTATTCTCACTATATTCTTTGGATCAAATGCGTGCGTCAAGAGAAGAGGAATTACTTTTATCTAATAGAGGCGCCATCTACTTAATAATAACATAATATTTTTCTCAGTTAACAATTTCTTCAAAAAATTTAGAAAAAAGATGCTGTTTTTTTTTTTTTAGCCTGTCAGCGTATGATACGTTAATTTTTACTTCGATTTTGAAATCATTAAAAATTTTTTGTAAAAAGTGGAAACTATTTGAAACTAAAAATTGTATTGAACATAGTTAAGCCAGTTCCTAGTGTTGAATACGGAAATAATTGAGAAAAATAGAAGAATAGATATTTCTCGGTGCTTCTTTATATTTTAGCTGACTAAAAATACCTTATAACTTCTCAATGATATAAGAATAATTCAAGAAATTTCAAAACATATGTAGACTGTGCAAAAGCAAAAAATTATGTGAAACCAAAAGAAGACGATGAGGGAGATGTTAAGTCGCGTATTCGCTCGCTTA
Organism: Parasteatoda tepidariorum; assembly: GCF_982258835.1. Taxonomy (NCBI): domain Eukaryota; kingdom Metazoa; phylum Arthropoda; class Arachnida; order Araneae; family Theridiidae; genus Parasteatoda; species Parasteatoda tepidariorum. The sequence continues at coordinate 36,624,021 of NC_141762.1, read as the reverse complement.
GAATGAAATGGGTTTGACTAAGTATAATTTAAATAAGTCACATTGAATTTTAGGAAATACAAAAGCAATAGTGCATTTTAAACAAAATATCGTTACAAATACGAGGGAAAACTCAAAATAATAACTCATGGAAGCTTCGAAAGAAACATACAGGAAAAAAGGTGATTTAACAAAATCTGAAGAATCTCTTCTCGTCGAGAAATTGTCGTCAGAATTGAAGTGTATGTTTTATATTTTGGTAACATTTTATAGAAATGTTAGAGATATTTTAACATGCTACAAAAGTAGGATAGTTTTATTTATTTATTATTATTTTTTTAAAATCATTTTTACAAGTAATTCTAATGTAGGTTTAGCTGTTTTTATTGTCGATTTTATTTATTAATACCATACTGGGGTTTCACAACAAAAGTGGCAATCTTGCAAGAGGGGATAAAGAAGAATCGGAATTGTATGGTACTGCAAGTTCCGAAATGCCTCCATCAGACTAAGGCCTCTATACTATGGGCTCTACGTCAGACAGGAGAGGCCATAGACACTGGTGCATTAACTTGTTAGATCAACGGACCTGTTTTATCATGCATGGAACTGTTCTGCAGAGGTCAACTTGAAACTTTGGTACGAGAGACAGCACGGCTCCATTAATACAGCTTTTTTTCTATAAAAGTTATCTCAAAGATGTTCTGAGGATGTCTGTAGCTGTGTAGGTTTGGCTGGAAACCATTCGCTGAATCTTTCTGACACGACAGGATTTTCCAGAATGCTACTTGTTATGCTTAACGCTGCTGTGAAGCATGCGAGATAGTTTTTGCAAATTTTTCAAATACTTTTTGTGGCATGCAGCTGTTCATCATTGTAAAATGTCTCCTAACAATGATTTCTGTTATACTTATGTATTTTTATTATGTTGTTATTATTATGTAGTAGTATTTTATTCTCTTTTGCATTTTCTTACCGTAATGGTCAGCGTATAACGGGTGGAGCTGTTTAATATTTCCTATTTTTATCTAAATTCTGATAAACCAGTAATTGGCGATCGAAATGGATTGCAGGTAGCGCAGAGCAGAACTCTCAACCTATTGCAACATTTCGCATGCTTTCACATTAACGCGTGGGAAGTTATAGTAGAAGAAAGTACGTTAGTTTCTATCTTGATTTTCAGACAAATTAAAATTTAAGTTAGAATTCTGTATGGAATTCAAAACTGTATTAAAGATAGTTCTGTATCGTGTCTACGATTAATCAATTTCAATCCATTAGTGTATACCGCATGTTAACTCGATTCCATGCTCGAGTACTTTTTCATAGATGACGGTTGACAGTGTTGGCAGCCTATGCCCCTCATTGGTGACCCAGCCGTGATCAGAACACGCCTACTTCAACAGATACTCCCACTTCAGTTTTAACAGGCCTATTTCGATAAATGGTCCAAATTGAACGGTTGACTTGCTATTTTGACTGCGACGTAGTCCTCCCGTGAAGTTATTTTTCAGTTTCTATCACACATTACGGCGTCTACATACTCGACTGCTCATTACAACGCAGGAGCGACCATGCACACAACCATGATCTTAAAACAGCTCTCCCGACCAACGTTCAAACTCCGGTGCTCTTAATAAAGCTCTCCCGGCTTGGCTTCTCACAAAGCAGCAATGACACAACTAGTGTTATCCGCTCCTAGAATTTTATCACAGATAAAATTCTGGTGTCGGAGTACTGTAGCGTGTCTACCACTACAATTAATCAATTCTAATTCACTAGTATATAAGACATGTTAACTCAATTCTATATTGCGATACCTTTTCATAGATAAAGGTTGACATTGTTGATAAGACTCGTCCCACAGTTCTAAAAGAAGGTGTGGAAATTTTAGAAAATATTTTTGATAGATAAATGCGAAAATTATTATGGAAGGGGAAATTTTGAGGTACGGAATTTTGAAATGGACTCGCATACAATTGAGCAGAGGAGAAGAGGAAAAGGGAAGGTAAAGATATGGAACCGGTCTTCTTCCCAGATGGCGCATTCGAGTGATCACGAATTATGTGGAAAAGTAAATATCTGTTTTGAAGTCGAAAACAGACAAGCCTATTAGATGCCAGAGGTGTTAGCTAGAAGCAAAACGCTATCCATTTTGCCACCAAGTTTCCCTCCTTTAATCATCACCCCTATTTTTCGAGGTTTCTTGATTCACCCCTGTTGGCTGGTAGGCAATTTTACATTCTACGCGTTAGCAATCGGCATTTATTTAAAGTATTTAAACTTCTGTTGATCTTCGACGCTAGGAAAGAAGTTCAACTATTTCTGTCACGTACAGTCTGTTTAGTCTGTTCTAAATATTGACTTACTCGAAATAGTTAAACTTCGTAACCATAGTCATTGTTCGAGACGAATAGAGAGGGTAGTTTGTTACATAGACAATTATAGCTATTATTTTTTTTCTTTTAGCTCTGCTTGTTTGTGTATCGTAAAAAAAGCATGCTTTAAAACCGGGTAGGTATTTGTTTAGATTTGGAATTAAGTTTAGGCAAATATTTGTGTATTGTCTCTATACTCCGTTTGCTTGTTTGAAAGTGAAAAGATCAAGCGTTGTTCATTCACGAAGAATTTATTTCAGATCTAGAACCCTTCAGCAATATAGTTTGATACTTATTCTTCTACATGCGCTTTACACTTTATTAAAAGTTTTTAGCACTGGTTGCAAATCACCCCCTCTATTAATTTGACCCAATTAACGAAGTGCTTTTTTCAGTTCATGAAATGGAAATAAAAAAAATTCGTGATATATTCAAGAAATATGTTAAAGGAAACTGGTTTATGGATTTACCACTTTTTTCTGAGTTTCTCCATATCTCATTCGGACTTGTGGACGTTTTTTTCATGGACAGAAGTAAAGTTTATTTCTTCATGTATAATATTGTTTATGTTGTTATGCGTGTTAGCGTTTAAACTGTTATTTAATTATCGTACGGAATTTTTTAAATTTTTTTAAGGAACATTTCTTTATTTCCCTTCATGTTTTTCACTTCATGGCAAGTTTTTTAAAAAATGATTTCAATTGTTCAAAAATGGTCCTATATTTAGGGACATTATACATTAAGTAATGAATTGGGAGATTTTGATACTGATATATATATATATATATATATATATATATATATATATATATATATATATATATATATATATATATATATATATATATATATATATATATATATATATATATATATATATATATATAAATCAAGTCATTGAACAGCCGTCTCAATTTTGGGTTTACGACTACTAATGTTCAACTCCGTAGTCTTGTAATTTTGAACCCCATCTAGAAGACGAGGGAACTCCTGTCCTGCGTCAAGTTTTGGGAGCAAATTGCCTTCATATAGGATTTTTTGATGGAATTAATCCGCATTTGCGTCACATGGAGGAGAAAACCACGAAAAACTCCCAAGATTAGCCTGACGTTTTGGGGACTCTAACTCATGATCCGTACACTATTGAGGATATTTTACGTCAGCACTGTGGTCGGTACGAATTTTGCAACCCTGCTGCAAAATTCGTATCGACCTGCTATCGCTGGGATTTGAACCCAGTTCATCTCATTCGATGACGAATGCTCCATCCCATGAGCCATCACGGCTAAAGCAGAATGGCTTATGAAAATCCTATGGCGGAGCACATGGGAACTTTTAACATCTGCACCATATGTTCTGTTCACTAGTACATTATCATCTTTATCATGCATATTTTGCATAAATAAAGAATTCTTAATTCTGTAGAAAACATTTAAATGCTTAAAAATTTATCTAAATGTTGTTGTAATATTTTACAATAATTCATTTCAACTTATAAATTAGTTTAAACTATGTTTTGAATTGAGGGTTTTCGTTGATAAAAGCCTGCTGAATACCTTACCTGTTGAAATAAAATAAAAAATCGTCACTACTGAATGAAAAAGGAGCATTGCACAGAAAGTTTTATGAAGAAGGACAGGGATTACTATCTGTTGAGAACTTTTATGGATTTTTAATTTCATATTATCCTAATAAAGCATTCCATGTTCACACGGGCCCCCTATTTACCCGTGTTCCTCTCTCCTCCGTAGAATTCAGTTCGTTCTTTATTTAGTTTCTAATTACAGACTTTTTAACTTATTTCTAAGGAAAAATTTGAATTTTAAATTGATTTTCATTAGTAAATGACAGAAATGTCAAACAGTATCCTAAAGAAATAAAAATTGTCACTGCGAGAATAAGAAAATAGTAATTCAAAAAATTATTACAATTCTACTTAGTTATGAATAGATTGAACTACTTCCAAAATTTATAATGAACAAAAACTATAATCTGTAGAGAGTAGAGAAATTGACATAGCTATTCATTTGTTAACTATAGTTTTCACGGCTGCTGATGTCGACAAGGATAAGCGAATTGATCTGGAAGAGTTTATTAGAATTGTCTTGATCATGCTCCGTGGAACAGTGGATGCAAAAATCAAATGTAAGTATAAAAAATATAAGCCGGAAAAAAAAATCTTTTTTTCTACTTACTTAGCAAAATATCTCATTAGTTGTTAAAACGAGTGCAAGCAGTAAAATTTATCAGCATTATTAACTCGTACTTTGAACACACCAGCATATCAAAGTTGAAAATATACAGGGGAAATTTTTTTAGCAAAACTCCGGAACTGTATGGTAATGACATTTCTGGTTAAAAAAATGCATTATTCCGGCATTTTTTTGATCATATGGTAACGATTTATCGAAAATTATGGTTTTCAAAATAGTTCGTATTATCCCACATTTAGGTAAAAATACAAAACTGAAAAGGAAATTTAGCTTACTCTATTTTTTTCCGAATTTGCCAACTTTCATCACATATTATTAAGCCATATTTTATTGTTAATTTTACTAAAATCATTACTAAAGCGCTTCAGTAAAAATTACAGAGTTTTTTGATGTTTCCATAGAGCCAGAAACAAGGTAAATTTTATCATATTCTGTTAGTTTTATCTATATTATTTTGTCTCAGTGTAATTTAGAACACCTTTATTTCATTCTTTTTGCTTGTTTCTAAAACAAAAAAAGTGTTTTCTTAGTTATGGTTCTTATTATAGATATATTTTTAGTGTGTTTCACCTGTTATGATCTGAGTGAAAATAATGAGTTAACAAGAGATGACATAACAACATTACTTCTCGAGGCTCTGAACGAGGTACGATTTGATATGAAATCTTTTTTCTAATCGATTATAATCTTAGAATATTTTGAACTAAGTTAATATGCTTCGATTTTTAATTCATTTGTTTTAATTTTAGCCACCGACAAAGAACAATAATGCTGATGCTTTACGAGATCTTGTGGAAGCTGTATTTTCTAAAATGGTAAAAGAAATTTAGATATTTAACTATACTGTAAAAAATCGGAATCAAATTACGATATAAAGTATAGACACTTCGGGTGCATCATCCGTAAAATTCCTTTTTATCGTAAACTCCCTTTTACTCTTCCATTTTTATCGTTAAATCAAATTTTACCGTAAAATATTATACCGTAAATTTTACAGTAATAGTTATTTAATTTGAATCATTCAATGAATTACGATATATCAGATTTTGTGTATCGGTAAAAAAGGATTTTACATTGCATATAAGTCAGCTGATGATAAAAGCGCACATGCACCCTGAGAGCCAAAACTTTTTACCTTAATTTGATCTGGAATTTTCTACATTTTTTTAAAATTTCCAATGCTCACCTGTGTTAGCATTTTGTCAGTTCAGATATTTACAGGCCAGATTTATTGGCCACTCTTTCAGGGACACCATATTAGGTGGGCCAGCATTGCTCCCACAGTAAGGGCAGATAGTACAGAGAATGAATAAGAATAACTGTTAAGAATTGCCACGAGGCGGCGCTCTCATCATATGACATTATTATTCAGTTGCCATTCAACTCTAGAACAGGGAACATCCCCCTGTCACTCAAAATGATCTTGTCAATTTTATGTTATTAAGTTTCAAAATAAATGTTTATGTTTGTTACAGTCCGCTACTTTATAGCTCAATATAACACGAACACTAAACAAAAAGTGGTCATCGCCGAGCACGAAGACAAACCGAACGCTTGTGGAAATTGAGTACGAAATCGAAACGAACAATGGCTTTGGAGCAAATAACAGTATTTAACCGAAAACGGGGTTATATACGAGGACAATTGACAAGGATTGAAAATGCACTTCAGCAAAATACTGATTTACCTGTGGACAATACGGACATCACTCAAAAATTATCAACTTTGGATAAACTTAGAACAAAGTTAGAGGATCTACGCAGCGAATGCTATTCTACTTTGTCGGATGAGGATTTGCCAGATTTTGAAGAAAGTTTAGATGGGCTGCAAATTGACCTCGAAACATGCGAGGTAAGCTTTCAAAAACTTTTAAATCCAAATTCTAATTCAAATGAAAATAGTTCGTCCTCTGGTAACTGTAAACTAAAATTACCGTCAATTAATCTTCCCGAATTTTCAGGTTTATATGTTGAATGGTTGTCATTCAAAACGCAATTTATGTCTTTAATTGACGATAACAAACAGTTGTCAGAACAACAAAAATTGTTTTACCTTCAGTCGGCACTTAAGGGTAACGCTAAACAATTAATTACGGTAAATGATACGTACAACAGTTTATTCGAAGCATTGAAAAAACGATTTGAAAATACACGGTTGCTAATTATGAGTCATATTGGTGAAATATTTAATTTTTCTAAAGTTAAATGTGAATCTGCGTCTAGTTTAAGACAGATGCTCGATAAAATTGAAAGTAATTTGCGATCATTAAAACAACTAGAATTAGAAACGAACCCTCTTTGCGAAGCAATATTAATTTATATAATTATTCAAAGAATTGATATTGACTCACGTAAATTATACGAAATGGAATTGGGTTCGGAATTACCGAGTTGGGAAAAATTTACGGAATTCTTAACTAAAAGATGTCAAGCGCTAGAAAATGTAAACAGAAATTCAGGCGAATTTAAACGGGAACCAACCCCGAAATTCAAAACTCTAATGGTGAAAAACGAAAACAAAAATAATTGTTTATTAGGATGCATGGAATCCCACCCTATTTTCAGATGTAAAAAGTTTATCGATTCTAACGCAGATGATAGATTAAAATGTGTTGTAAGGAATAAATTATGCTTTAATTGTCTCGGATTTCACACAATGTCTAAATGTAAGAAAATTCATTTAAAATGTAAATATTGTAACAAAAATCATAGTACAATGTTACACGGAGCGAACTTTTTCTTCGATAGACAAAATCAAAACAAAAATACGGGTGTGGCGCCAATGAGCAGGGAAGAAAGAAATAATTCAGTTTCGGAACAAGAAGTTACGCAATCACAAATGCAAAATGAAATTAATAACAAACCGCAAGAGGCACCATGTTTATATTCTTTTAATGTAAATAAAAACGTTCTTCTTTCTACAGTGAAAGTTAAAATATTGCAATCGAACGGAAAATATTTGCATTTAACAGGGCTATGCGATTCTGGAAGTATGAAATCTCTTATTACAGAAGAGGCAGCTAATTTATTGGGTTTAAAAAGATCGCGTTGTAGGTCAAATTTAATTGGATTAAAAAATACAGTATTTCCGATAACTGAGAAGATTTATTCGCGTATAAGTAATGATGAAGAATCATATAATAAGGAACTCGAATTGTTAATTTTGCCAGAAATAGCCGGAAATGTTCCTTCGGAAGAAATAAATATTTCTAATTTGAATTTACCCGGAAACGTAAAGTACGCTAATCCTAATTTTTATTTACCGCAAAAAATATCGATTCTTTTAGGAGGAGACGTATTTTATGAATTGTTAAAAGGAAATCAAATTCGATTAAGGGGTAATTCTATTATTTTAATTGAAACAGTTTTCGGGTGGATGGTTACAGGTTCGATCCCCTCTACACACCCACATGATTCCAAATGTTATTTCATACAGGACAATGTTGATGAAGGGTTAAATAAATTTTGGGAATTAGAGTCAATTGGGATAGTTCCAAATGATAATACAGATGAGGAAAGTACTGCTTTAGCTCTCTTTAAAAATTCTGTAGATTACAAAGAAGGGAGGTATCAAGTTGGGCTACCATGGAAACATGATTTTAGGGAATTAAACGATAACTTAACTGTAGCCAGAGGACGGCTAGATCATTTGATTAGAAAATTTGAGAGACGCTCAGAACTGTATGAAGATTATCGTGAAATTCTGAAAGACTATGAAAATCAAGGCATCATAGAGAAGGTCCCAAAAGACAAAGTACAAACAGATAAACCGCTATTTTATCTACCATTTTCCATGGTTTACAGAGAATCAGTCAGTTCTAGTAAACGAATAGTTTTTGATGCCAGCTCACATGAAGAAGGTGAACTTTCCTTAAATGACTGTTTATACGCAGGACTTAGCCTAAATCCCCTGATATTTAACATGCTTATATTTTTTCGTTTGAATGCTGTGGTGATCTTAGCAGATATCGAAAAAGCGTTCCTTCAAATATCGTTGAATGAGACAGATCGAAATGCAGTGAGATTTCTTTTTCCAAGTTCGAACCCGGCCATAAGTGAGCAGTATGACATAAATATTTTTAGATTTTGCAGAGTTCTTTTTGGTGTCAACGCTAGTCCCTTCTTGCTTTCTGCCACTATTAAGGAACATATCAAAAAATATCAAGAGTTGCATCCCGCTACGACGAATATGCTCAATGAATGTCTATATGTCGACGACTTCATAGGAGCTCTCGACGACGTGAAATCTGCCTTTCAGATGTCGGACGAAGCCAAGAAAATTATGGCAGAAGCAAGCATGAATCTGTGTAAATGGAGTTCAGCAAGGAACTGGTACAATTATGGAAGGATTGCGGGTTCGAAACCCATCCCATTCATTCGGAAGCCAATCCTACAGCCAATTTACACAAAGTTCTAGGACTGCCATGGCATGTGCATGAAGACTACATCTCTGTAGATCTGAAAGACTTGCTTAAATTCGATGGAAAAGAAAGCATTACTAAAAGAATTGTTTTAAGAACTATCGGAAAACTGTTCGACATATTGGGTTTTCTTAGTCCGTACACAATAAGACTCAAGTGTTTACTCCAAGACTTGTGGCTTAGAAAGTGTCCGTGGGATACGGAACTTCCACCGGACATTCGCCAACAATTTATTCAGTGGAGGTCTGAATTATCGGTCATTTCAAAATTACAAGTTCCTAGAATGATTCTAGATTCCAGTCTAGATGATGCCAAGGTACTTCAAATTCATGTATTTTCGGATGCCAGCCAAAGAGCATACGGAACAGCAGTGTACCTAAGAGTGAAGTACAGTGACAAAATCACAGTTAATCTTATAGCATCAAAGAGTCGTGTTGCTCCATTAAAGAAACTGACTCTTCCAAAACTAGAACTAATGGGTGCATTACTTGCAACCAGACTCGCCAAAGAAATAGAACAGATTGTAAAACGAAAAGGATCCCCAACAGTTCATTTTTGGACAGATTCCCAGATCGCATTGTTCTGGATCAAAGGACCTCATAATAAATGGAAACAGTTTGTTTCCAATCGAGTGAAAGAGATTCAAGCCCTTAGCAATCCTGAATCTTGGTCACACGTTCCCGGTAAACTTAACATTGCTGACATTCTTACGAGAGGAGTTAGTGCAGAAGTTCTTCTGAAAAATGAGGTCTGGTGGTCAGGTCCCGAGTTTTTAAGAAAAGATGAGATTTTAGTGTTTGAGTGCACTAATTCTATTGCTGAAAACTCTTACCTTTCAGAGTTAAAAAAAGGTTCCTCTGTTGAAGAGGATATGTGTTTTGCTTTATCTAATCAAAATGTTATGTTTTATAATTACCTACTTAAAATTACCAATAATTTTTCTAAACTTGTTCGTACAGTTTCATATATTTTTAGATTTATCTATAACTGTAAAAATCCAAAGAACAAGGCAGGTAGGTATTTAGATTCTGAAGAATTGAACAAATCCGAAACTTTTCTCTTAAAATTTGCCCAAAGTGAATATTTAGAAGAATTGAATGCTTTAATGAAAGGTGAGAATGTGAAAGGTAAAAGTAAATTGTCTTCTCTTAATTGTTTTATTGATAAAAAGGGTCTTATACGTGTTGGAGGTCGAATTGTAAATTCAAGTGTTAATGATTATACTAAACATCCAATTGTCCTTCCAGCAAAACATCCCTTAACCTATATGATTGTATATTATTTTCATTTGAAATATTTACATGTCGGAGCACAAACTTTGTTGTACTTAATACGTCAAAAATATTGGCCTGTGAACGGCAGAAATTTGTGCAGGTTGGTAATACACAATTGTGTTACGTGCACAAAAAACAAACCAGTTTTAGAGCAACAATTAATGGGTCAGTTACCTAAAGAACGAATCGAACCTTCTCCTCCATTTACCATAACAGGTATTGATTTTTGTGGACCATTTTATATAAAATTTAAAGGACAAAGGAAAGGTGTTTTAAATAAGATATATGTTGCAATTTATGTATGTTTCTGTACTAAATCAATACATTTAGATTTTGTAAGTGACTTAACATCAACAGGGTTTATAGCTAGCTTGAAAAGATTTTTTTCTAAAAGAGGTAAGGCCTCTAAAATTTTCACTGACAATGGACGAAATTTCGTGGGTGCAGACGCTGAACTGAAACGGCTTTTCAAAATTATTAATTCACCAGATGAACCTTTGGCTCAATATTTTGCCGAGGAAAAAATCGATTGGCATTATAACCCCCCAAGATCACCAAATTTTGGAGGATTATATGAAGCCGGCGTTAAATCTTTTAAATTCCACCTAAAACGGATAGCGGGAAACTCCAATTTTACTTTGGAAGAATTCATTACAGTTTTAGCAGAGATTGAAGGAGTATTAAATTCCAGGCCATTGACTCCATTGTCAGCTGATTTCGAAAACTTTGATACCCTAACACCTGGGCATTTTCTTATTGGGAGACCCATCACTTCTATTACAGAACCCCAACTTGCAGATATCAATGAAAATAGACTCAGTAAATGGGAAAAGATTTCTAAAATTTCTCAAAAAATTTGGAGACTTTGGAAGAGAGATTATTTAAGTAATCTCCAAGAACGCCACAAATGGCAGTTCAGTAAAGATAATGTTAAAATTGGAACTTTAGTGTTGGTAAAAGAAGAGAATTTGCCAGCAACTAAATGGTTAACAGGAAGAATTGAGGAAATATTTAAGGGAAGTGATGGGAAGGTAAGAGTTGTAAATATACGTTTGCCACAAGGCAATATACTTAAAAGATCAGTACGCAACATTTGTATTTTACCTATATATTAATTCTTGTGTTAAAATTTTCATTATAATTGTAAAGTTGAAATTAGGTGTATGTATATTTGATGTTTTGTATGAATATTGTCAATTTTTCATTTTATTTTATTATGTAATAAGCATTGTAATTAATAAGGATTGGATTTAAACATCCAATCGGCGGGGAGTGTTAAGAATTGCCACGAGGCGGCGCTCTCATCATATGACATTATTATTCAGTTGCCATTCAACTCTAGAACAGGGAACATCCCCCTGTCACTCAAAATGATCTTGTCAATTTTATGTTATTAAGTTTCAAAATAAATGTTTATGTTTGTTACAGTCCGCTACTTTATAGCTCAATATAACACGAACACTAAACAATAACCATGCCTTGCCCAGATTTCGAACCCAGAATCTTTTACAGTGAACGAAATGAGAAAATAAATTATTAATACATTATTTTATCAAATTTACTGTAGAAAGTTGAATGCCTTTAAATCATGTGTTAAAATTAATTTCTTCTATATGTTAAAAATAAATAATTTTGAATGGAATGGCTCTATTGTGTTAAATTGAAATAAAAAGTTAGAAGCAGTGTAAAATTTCGAAAAAGTAGTGTTCTCAAAATTTTTCTTGAAAACTATGTAACCGATTTTATTTAAGGGTTTAAATTTTATTATTTAAAATTACATAGTTTAAAATAATGAAAAAAATTGCACATCATACAGTTCAAAATATTTTCATTCATGATTAAACAAAATTCTAAAAATTATTAAATGCTTTAATTTTTTTTGAATGGAATTGTCTTTAGATACACGAGTTATATGCAAAAATTTTTCGACTTGTTTAAAAAGTTCCTGCGATATGACGAAACATTTTGTTATGCTAATACAGTGAAACCTGCTTAAGTCGGCCAGTTGTGATGCATTGCTTTAGTAGTCAACTTGGACAAGTGGTCAACTGATAGAAAGGGACGAATAATTTTATAATCATTTCTTATATTATGTTATCTTTATGGATATCGTGTTAATCATGTTATTCATGAAAAGAAATGGGATTAAATTTTAAATTAATTACAATTTGTAACATATATTTGACATTAAACTGGTTAGTTTAAAACATAGATATGCACATATTGTTAGCTATGCAAAGGATCAATTGTAAATAGTTTTTACAAATATATACCAGATCAATTAGAAAACTTAATTGTTTATTCATTTAATCATTCTAAAATTTATTTTATCGTAATTGTAATGCCTATTTGTAACAAAAGTCCTCATAAGTTTCTTTTTATGGTCAATTTACAAAGTTTAGGCTATCTTCTAATACTGATTCATCAATTTAGTGACATTTTAATATGTAACATAATATTATAGAAAGTTTTATATTTTTTGGTCAAATTATGTAGAGTTTATCATTGAATAATACTTCTAGAAAAATGTGACTTTTTTCAGCTGTCAACAGCAAGATATAAAAGGTGATCAGGTAAAAAAGACCTTGCTCTCTTCTATTATATAGAGTAAATTTGGTTCTTGATAATTGAGGTCAGCTTAGACAGGGGTTCGATTTACAAGGATGGTCAAATCGACAGGTTTAATTGTAATATATTCTTCTAATTACATGTCAATATAAATGTATAGATATATTTTATAAACATATATTATTTATTTGTTTTGTTTCTAGTGCAGAAGAATATCGATCCTATAATTAAGATAACCATATAAAGATAATATTGTAATATTGATAACTAAATTAATATTATGCATTAACATAATTGTACTATTATTATAACTCTAATTATGTTAATACTATTATATATCAACAATAAGTTATTATTAATCTCAATAATTATGCTAACACTGTATTAAAATAACTATGTAAATATATAATAAGAGTTTTATATTGACATTGAAACATTATTATTAATGACTTGAATATGCGTTAATATCACTATATATTAATATCATTATATATTAATATCATTATATATTAATATGAATATCTAAATATTAGTATACATGAATATACGAAATATCATATTTTATTATATTCTTAAAAATTTTACTGCTAGATTATGGTCAATGGAAGCCAAAAATTATTTAAGTCACTGACCGTGAAAATAAACTTATGCTTGTAAATCTATTCTTTGATTATAAACATGCAAATCTGCACGTAATTTTTTTCTTGTAAAATTTATAACCGGTGACTGTAAATTAACGCTATACTCGCAAAAGTTATCTTCAGCTCGGGCCTTGACGTTGTGTGAGATTCCTGCGATTCGTTTGTCGAATCAAGGTAAATCGTAAACTTGGCCAAATAGTGTAGTGCTGCCATCTGTCCAGAAGTAAGAGAGTTGCGTCTTCGTGGAGGTAAGGTAAGTGAGAAGTTTTTTTTGGCATCGCGTAGGGTTCGAACCCGGGACCATTTTGTTCGTAGACGGATGCTATAGCCACCATGTAAGAGGATGAACAAATTCCAAATTGTGCTAGAAACTTTGTATAGTAGCCGTATAAATTAACGGTTAACTTTACATATTTTGCTGCGGTTCGTTACAGTTATAAGCTTTTTTTTTTGTCATTGAAGTAAAGAGCTGATTGTATAAATTAATGGTCAAATCTACTCATTTTTCCCAATCTCGTAATAATTACGGATACAAGGTTCATTTTTTCAAAGAAGATAGCTGACCGGATTAATAACGGACCAACTCTTCGAATATTAAGGAAATTCCTTAGACTGTACGTTGCTTTTGAGAATGTCAGAAATAATAAGAAATATAATGATATATTTATATTAATATTATAATATTAATGTATCAAGATTTCAGTAAAATGAGAGGATAATTTAATTAATTTCTTAATGGTAGGATTTAGATGGGGATGGTGTTATTTCGTACGAAGAGTTCACAGCAGCGTGCTATGAAGATTACCTCATTATGCAGTCTTTTGGGCAAATTTTACCAGATCATAGGGTACGTAAATTAAAAAGTCTCATCTGTTATATTGTTGAATTCAGAAGTTTCAAATAGACGAAAACTAGATACTTACCACACCATAATTCTTCAGATTGAAACATGTTTTTAAAAATAGGAGTGTAATTTAATTATTCACAAAGTCTGTAATCGGTCTTAGTGTTTGCGAATTGAATGTTGGAAAGATTTTAAAAATTTAGGCCAGCACTCCCTCACTTTACTAAACATTCTAGTTTAAATCTTTCATTAAAGTGCACCTCGATGGTATCATGTTTATTTCTGTTTTATAATCCTAGAAACAAATTTCAGTGCGTAATCATCTACTCATACTTATAATTATATTACGTCACTGAGATTTCAAAACCTTGCAAGTCAAAATTTTTGATTTCTCTTTTATTCTTGCAAACGATAGTGGGAGAAGAATAGCAAAATCTCACAAAAGATCTAATATCAACTACCAATGGAAATGGTCGTTTTGAAATCATTTAGGTACCTGACTAAATCTTGTATGTCGTGTTGTAGATTCAGATATGAGGCTTTTTGTGTCTCATGAAAAGTAATGATTTTTTACTTAACAGGTTTTGGAAGTACAGCAACGATTAATATTTTTTTCAATTTTTAGAGAATCTTTTTTAGTTTATGTCACTGTTGCTTAAATGTTTAAAAAAATGACTCTTAAATAAAAGTATCAAAAAAAGTAATTGTCCACTATCTTTCATTTTTGAAACATCTATTCCGGACAACTTTGCAGCTGTTGTCGTAACTCTCGAATTTAGGTTCGATGCAAGGGACTCTAATTGCGGTAAACGTTTGGTGTCGGCGAAAATTTTACGACGAGCTTGTGGAGATAAATGTAGCCCAAAGACCTGCGCAATATTTCCAGAATTGTCTGAAGTAGTATATCACTGAACAGTTAGTCACTGAACACATTAAAAAAGTGTGAAGTTTCCTTGGTGTTTTTAAAAATATATTTCGAGGAATTTCGATTACTTTCAAATTATTGTAAAAAATAGTGAGCAATATCACACCAGTTACCATTTTTATGATGGCACAACTCTCAATTATAATAAAGTTGGCTTTTCAAAATGTTCATTCTATAATACCTTGAAAAAAACCGGCATCCAGTTTCTAATGAAAATGTGTTTGGTTCTATAAAATATTAAGTCGTACTTAATTATATAGGAACTTTATGGAAGCCTATCAAAAATTATTTGCATATGAATAATTAAGAAAATAATATAAGATTACATAACAATTATTTGTTTTTAATTTCAGCACAGAGCTGCTTTCTTAGTACTTCTAGACACCGAGAAAGCAATTGAAGAAATGTAACTTCGAAATTTTCTATTTTAAAATATTTATAACTATCATAAAGAACAATTAGCTGCATATGTGTTCTAAAAAATGTTGCGATGAAAGAAATATTTGAGCTGTTTTAGATAAATGAAATAAAAAACATTGTGGTTTAATGTATAGTGAGAGTTTTTTATAATAATAATTAAGACATACCCAAAACTTTAAATAGATTTAATCAATTTCAATTTTAAATAATCATAAAACCTTTGAATATAAGAACAAAACAATGAGAATTTCATTAATATACAAAACATGAAATATTTTAAAATTCTTATACACACTTCTTATATACACTTGAAAAAATGTTCTAAATGTGCTTCTGAATTATTCATCTCCGTGTCAAACGCGGTCATATGTTAAGAATACATTTAATATCCAAAAACTAAACAATGCAGTTAATGAATGAAACTTTTAATAACATGAAGACTTAAAATGCTTGTTACATGCTAAATGTTAAGTGTAGTCACATGAGGTTGTTATAATAATTTTATTTTTATGAATACTTTTTTTGAAGTCGATTGGAAATTGGTGAATACTGATTTCATATATCCATTTCAAAATAATCTCACTGTTTAAATAAGGTACAATTTGTTTCTAATAAGAAGCATTTTAATTTATAGTAGTTGTTTTTTTTACCCCTCCCAAAAAATGAATTTTAAATTAATGATAATGGTGCGTAAATACTGTTTTACGCAAACGCATCCTATAATGTATACCGCAATAGAAACGTTCCATTAAAGAGGTATATCTAATTGCGCATGACTTTCTTATGGAACGCCCAGTCCAACGTTACTCAGCTAAAGATAATGATAAGAAGATAACATTATTTGGAAGATGACTATAGCATATTGAAAGATGTATATCTCTATGTTAACATTTTGCGAGAATGATACCACCATTTAATTCCAATAACGAATGTCACCGCAAAGCCATCAGATATTTATCACACACTGACTATCAGATATATATCATCACATAATCACACATTAAGAAAGACTTATGAGCTATCCAACCAATGATAGCATTTTCGAACAACTATTACCTAAAGCATGCCGCCTGATGTACAACTCCATACAATGAGATTAATGCTTTCATTCAAAAATCTCACTAAGGGAATATTTCTATTAAACATCTCTGAATAAACGTCTGTAGGCGTCACCAAACAAACGTTATAATCATATAATCATTTTTAACCTTGGATTGCACATTCGTAAGAAGTTAACTCATGAAACAAGTAGTGTTTAATTGAAGTGAATGTTGATTATTGGTGATCAGAACTGATAACTGTATTTTTTATAGAGGAAATGCGCGACAGTTATCTAAAATGAGAAGGAATCGTGAACTCAACCAAAAACAATCTAAAATACACAAAGAGAACCCTCCTTATGCAATGCAAGCATGTATTTCTTAGTTGATCTTTCAATTTAATCTTTCAAGTTCTTAATTGAAGTGCATTATTTCTAATCAAATACGAATGAATACTTAGTTATATTTCACATATTATTTTTTGCCATAATTGTCTGTAAATAACTATGGTCAAAAAATATAAAAATTTGAGGTTACGTATTTGTTATATTTATACTATCTTGGTACTCTCTCATACGAGTACACCTTTTCAGGATTTTGCAGGTTTATTATCATTTCCATGGTCTAAAATTATAACAATTAGATCTTTCATATTTATTATGCTTTTGTACTATCTTGGTACTCTTCCATATCAAGACACCTTTTCAGAATTTTGCAGATTTGTTAACATTTTTATTTTCTCCGAGATAACACTGTGGCTCTTTTGGGTTTTGCAAATTTTGCGGATTCTTAATGATTTACACCGTGCACTCTATGTAATAATAATAAACATGATAATAATTGTTACGTACTAAATTTAATTTTAAAAAAGGACGTTTTTTTATTAAGAACTTTTCCCCTATCTATCGGAAGATCATAGACCATTTGTGGAATTTCAAGCATGGGAATTTTGATGTTCACTAAATAAACTGTCGTTAAAATATGTCCATTATGAAGGAAGACGTTATGAACTTTATGTGGAAGTATGTAGAATCGCTGCTTTTTATTCGTCGTTCCATTATTTAGAAATTAGTTCTGAGTTCTTGAAAAAAAAAATCGGAGTTCAATAGCGCTAAAGCACAATAAGTTCAATAACAGAAGCCCATTGTAAAAATGTGCATCAAGTTTAACCTTATTTAACCAGTTGTTGATGAAATATTCCTTTTTAGACTTTCATTTATTAAAGTATTAAATCATTATATTTCGTATTGGCAACACAAAAGTGAGACATATTATATCAAAAATCCATCTTTGTGCAAGAGTAAGTATGCGTTAAGTATAAGAACTTTTAAAGTTTTGTTTAAATAAATAACAATACCTACATCTTGTACGAAAAATCAATAAATAATCAAATATTTTTATGACGATTCTGTAACTTTTTGTCAATTTGAAAATAATTAAAAATAAATGTTTCATGTGGAAATATTGATTTATACACGGCCACAGATCACTAATTAATCGTTCCATTCTATTACAGTTTCTTTTGTTTAGATTTTAATATCCTAATGTTGCTTCAAAATGTGATTTTTATTTGGATGCATAGAAGATTTTGCGTTAAAGAAGTACAAATTATTTGTTTCTACATCACAATACTTGTAATTAACAAATATATTTTGTCATACTTATATTCTAATATCCCAAAAATTGATGGATCATGTAATACAGTTTTAATAAAATTTAAGCTTATAACTTTAATAAATTTGAATTAAACTTGGAAATTAGAATATTTCCGAAAATTCTTTCTAAAGACATCCAGTGTAAATACGCTGGATGTTATGCGATTTTATCTTCTACTGCTGTTTGAGCATTACAATTATCTACCATACATGTGGCTATTTTATTTAGTTTTAGATAATAATAAATCAGAAACTAAATATTTTCTTCACTTAATTGCACGAAAACAAAAAGCCGTTGAGCTAATTTTTATTTCATTACATGCCGTTTCCCAACAATTAATCCTGACTCATGGAAACTTCTGATTTTTGTGGACCCCGATTAATGAAAAAAATTGGAGATCAAAGATAAATCGGAAGTCATCGTGGAGAAATCTTCAGAGGAAGGCATTGGCTCACATTGGGCTATCTGGCCAACTATGATGATGATGAGACCCCGATAATCATATAATTATTTTACTTTCCAAATTTATTTGTCTTTTTTCTATTAACGATGAGCAAAACCATGCTAATGTGATTATATTTAGTTAATATTAATAGTAGCTAACATAGTTCAATAGATAAAACTTATAACAGCATTGGTTTTTAAATTTGGATACAGTTTTCGCCAAATCAAATATGCATCTATAGATTGCTCGGGATAAACACTTTTTACTGTAACTAATAAAGACTAAAACTTTTCTGCATTCATAGCATTAGAAACCTAACTCTAAGTAGCAGTAGTATAATTTCAAATAGTATGACACATATGATACTTTTCGTTCATAGTAACTTCAACTTTCTCTCATCGAAATCGATCGCCAAATCAAAATACCAAACAATAAAATCTAACCATAGATAGGTTATTTACTTTCTACAAATACCACCAAGTGTCTATTACCAAAAAGCACATAACTCATTTAATCATGGACTACTTAAGCAACGGACAAAATAACATAAATATATGTATATATCTATATATGTAGTCTTTAATAGCATCCATTTGATATCACAGAGCATTGTTTCATGAAAGGGATAAATACTCTTTTTCTCAAAACAAATTATACTTTGAGTATAGTGATTTTGTACAAAATAACAATCATTCATTATTTTGAAATAATAATTAATTAAAAGGAATTTACATAAAGTCTGTATAATAATTAGTAATATCTAGTAACTAGTAATACTAGTAATACTTATATAATATTTAGTAAATATTTTGAACATTTTTCAAAAATAATACTCAAATTTATTTGAGAGGTAAAATATGAATAAACCTTAAAATATAAAAGCAATATTGTATGCAGAATTCAGTTCAACTTTCCTGAAATTAATGATTTTTTTTAAGATAATGAAAATATTTCTGAGTAAAATGTAATGAAAGACATTCAAATTGGCAAGTCTACATATAAATTGCCTTTGTTTTAGACTATATTGCCTAATTCATTGTTCAGACAAAAATATCTTCTATTAGAAGTTCTTTGAAATAATGATAAATATTTGAATCCATTTTGATGAATTTTTCCTGTGTAAAATTTTTTTCCAGGCCTAAGAACCCTTTAATCGATATTCATGAAAATATCAGTATAGCTTAATATTGACAGCCTGACATTTGATTATTATCAATATTAATAAAAAATGAATATGTATATCTATAAGAGTTGTGAGTTTTGAAATATGATTACACTTAAAAACTTTAATTGTTCTTTTTATAAAATAATTTAATTTGTAAAGAGAAATGAGCTCTTCTAATGAGCTTTTTTATCTTCTCAATACAGATTGAAAAACATCATGTTTAAGAAAAAGTGAAGATTTCTACAAAAAAATGCAAAATGAATGTGGAATTGATACTTGAAAAGTTAATTACAATTTCATTTTGAAATGCTTTATATTTTGTAAGCTTTCAGTCATAAACATTTTGAAAAACAATATTGAGCATGATTTAAAACAGCAACGAGTGAAAAATTAATCAATACAACTTCTTCATTTTATAATTAACACTTAGTGTCAAGTAGCATCAAAAATAGGAAGCAATTTTGAGATTTAATTTTTTAAAATAATTATGAAATTTTCACAAATGCATACATTACTGAAAAGAGATAGTTATACCTATGCAAACAATACACATAACAGTAAATGAAAATTGTAAAAATTGCCAGGCATATATCACATAATTTTGACTAGTCATCTCAAAGGTATTGAAATTCTTCTTTGGTTTAAAGCAACCAATTTAGTTTTTATCCAATAAAATCTTGCAACGAATTTTTAAAACATTCGATCTGATAATTAAAAATAAATATTTAATACTGTTAATGTTGTCATATATGCAATATGAAACTTTACATAATATCAAGAAAAATGTATGCTTGAAAGTTCCAGCACCGTTTGAATAGCTTTCAGTGAAGCGAAATTTTTTTCTTCTCCGTCTTGAGAATACATCCAGTCGCTAAGACTAGTAATCAAATACTCGGAATTGTAAACTACAAGATCGTGTCAAAAAAACTTAAAGAAAGAATTGAGTTGATTTGGCACAGTGGGATTCCTTTGACACGTTCCAGCAGCAATGAAAAAGTTTGGAAATAAGATGAAAAGGAATGGCTTTTGCGAACGGAATATTTTTTTCATCGCTTCAGATGAAGCATTCCATTTTGGCTGCCAGCTTGTATTCTGCTTCTGCATTGTTGTAAGATTCTATTGCCTAAAAAGAAAAACAAAATCATGCAATTTTTAAAAAATGGCATTTGTAAATTGTATTGAAATCAAGTGCCAAAACATACACGAATAAAATATATAACAAACAGAAGATAAGAGTAAAGAAAGAGGAAAGAGCAGAAAAAAATAGAAATTATTAAAATCTAAAATTATTGCATAAAATTGTAAGATGCAATAAAACCATTCATCTAACTATATGTAGGGTGTTCCGTAAATACTAACCCTAACATGCATTTTAGAATCCATACAAAAGCTGTGCAAGGCCGTTGCAAATTAATATTTGATTGCGGAAAAAAATGCTACGGAAATATTACAAATTACAGTGAAAAAGGAGGATATAATAAACATCAAAACAGATTTAATTAGACGTTAGAACTTGAATGTGTTTTTAAATAATTATCTTTCAACTACTCAATGTCCCCCTTCTCCCAGAATCAAGCCAGTTTTGTTGTTTATTACATATGCTATCCTGCACTGTGATTCGTCAGATTTTGATAGCGATCTCGTTTTCAAACTCCTAACGTGTTAACTTTTTTTTCAGTTTTGGTACGGATCTTAAAAATATAAATTAAGAGAGGTCATTTAAGGAATTTTACGGCACACATGAGTTTTATGACATTAACATCTTCGTTATGAAAGATTCGTGTAGAATTCAAAAATTCTACATGTTTTATTTACCTTTAACTTTTTAAATTTCTTTTTTTTTGGTAAACTTTATTATTTTTACTTATAAGAGTTCAGTTTTTTTTAGGTATTTAATTTAATTTAAATTTTAGACTAATAACTTTTTCTTTTTAAAGATTTATTTAACTGTTTCTTTGAATAATAGTGAACAGGTTTGCTTTTTTTAAAACATTTGTTCAGTTAATTTCCTTTTAAGCAGACAGGTGGCAGCATCAGTTACTACTGGATTGTAATGATCCAAGTTTTTAAGGTTACTTTCAGTTTATTCAGTTTGAGTTTTTTTTTGTTCTGCTGATTTGATATGTTTTTGTAATTAAATTTTTAAATTTGGTTAAATAGTTAAATGATTAAGTTATTTCACAACATATGCAAGGTATTTTTATTTTGTAATTATCTTTCAATTTTTGTTAAAAAAATTTTATTTTTGAAAAATTATTTCTGTTTGTGAGTTTTGAGGTGTTGGCAATGGTGGCGTTTTTGGAAAGTATATAAAAGGAAGTGTGCGCGGTGTGCAAAAAAAGCTTGCTCTCTCTCGCTCTCCTACCTGATAGACGTCGTGCTGAAGAAAGAAAGCCATGTGGAATTGGAAAGAAACGCGTGCCATGCGGCACAGAAGCGTACATGCAGATTAGTATGAAAGGAAGATAAAATGGTGATCAAGATCTTGTTCATTTAACTCCATGAGGAAGTGCCAGCAAGTCCGTGCCAGGGGGCACGTGGTATGATTTCGTTTCCTTTTTAATTGCAATAGTAATAGTGTGAATGCAGCTACCGGACAGTTATTTTTCATCTAATGAACTTTTAGTTTAACAAATTGTAAACCTTGCCAACTACCCTGCATTTTAAAACCTTAAAACCTAAAATTATATTTTATAATTCTGATAATATATCCTGATAACCATGCTATTATAATAAATAATTTTTTTTTATCTTAATGATTGGAGTCATTTCTCAACAAAATATTGGTTTTCCTTTTTTCCCATTGTATTTAAACATGTTTTAGGTAATGAAGAAAGGGGGGGGGGTATTTTTTGTTTCAGCATGTGTATTTTAAAGCTTTAGGTAAGTGATTTTTTTTTTATAAATAAATCTTTTTTTTTGAATCGAACCTTTCGGCAAATTTAGGTTAATTTATTATTTTTTTTTTCTTTTGTGTACTAATGTTAATATTTTTAAAACTATACGATCTTTATGTTTTTTTTTTTTGTTGTTTCGGCCTAAACTCTAACTAATTGTACCAAAATTTTTACTCACGGTACAAAATTGGTGCCGTGACTTTTCTTTTTTTTAAAATTTACTTTCAGCCTTTGATATACACATGTATTTTTATTGAGAAGTGACTCAATTTGTGAGGGGTGACCAGGTTATGCCAGGTTAATTTTATTGTATTTATATTGTTTTTATTGTATTATATTATTGTTTTGAATCATGGATTCTGATGAGAATGCTGACTCGCCTGGTCTTCCAAACGTAATTGCCAATATCATCCCAGCGGCTTTAACTGCTTCATCGCTTATGTCATTGCCAATTTTTAGGGGTGGGAACAGTGGTATGAAAATTAAGGAATTTTTGGCACGTTTGGAGGATTATGCAGTTCAGTTCAACTGGTCAGAAAGTGACAAATTGTTTGCATTAAGAGATCGATTATTCGATGAAGCCAGAGAGCTCAGTGAGGAAATTAGAGAATCGGTTAAATCATATAAAGATTTAAAAACAGCTCTTTTGAAAGCTTTTGGGGAGAAAATCTCTCCCTCTCAAGCATTGTTTGACTTTATGGCATTTAAACATGATATTAATACTCCTGTTGACAGATTTATTGCCCAAGCATTTGAGAAAGCTAAAAAATTAGATTTAGGATGTGACCCTGCTATGGCAAAAATCCAACAGGAAAAGATGCTGATTAATATGTTAAAAACAAATCTTCATCCCCAAATTTTAAGAGGGGTCCTTTCAAAAAATCCCCTAACTTTAGAAGAGGTTAAATCAGCTGCCAGGATTGAGGAACAAGCATTTTTGGCTATAAAAAATGTGCACAACCCATTTGCAGCCCCTTTAACGGAGGTATACAGGGCTGAGGCCACTCCGGCTCCTGCGACTCCTACAAATGAGCTAGTTGCAATTTGTACTAAGCTTGCTGATCAGGTTGAGCAGCTAACTGCTAAAGTTAGCAAATTAGAATCTGATGCAAATAGAAGCTCTACCTCTAGGAGAAACATAAAATGTTTCCGCTGCGGAAGAATGGTCCACATTAGAAAATTCTGTCGGGTTAGAATTGATGATCCTCAACCAGCTGCTTTAAACTAGTAGGGGGGGCCTGTCCTGTTGTGCAGACTCAGGTGAAAACACCCCAAAAGGCACAAATTTTCTTGTCTGAATTTAGTATTTTACCTAAAATTAAAATTGAGGTCCTCGGACAACATGCTTTGGCTTTATGTGATTCAGGTGCTTCTGTAAATATAATAGAGGAATCTCTTTTACCGAAAGAGGTTAAGACTTTTCCATGCTGTACTGAACTTAAAACTTTAAGTAATACTATTAAAATTTCGAAACAAGTTAAACTTAAAATCATTATAGGGAAAATTAAATGTAATTTACAATTTTTGATTTCACCTACTACTATTTCTAAAAATTTTAATGTCATTTTGGGTCATCAATTTTTTATTGACAATAAAGCAAATCTTGATTATGGGGAGAAGGTTTTATGTATTAAGGGTGAAAAAATAGATTGGGTTAATGTAAATAAAGAATGTAAACAAAAAGCATCAGATATGGCTGAAGTTAGAGGATATTTGAATAAAAAGACTCAGTTACCACCTTTGTCACAAAAACTTGTTTTTGTAAATATTAGAGGAAATTTCCAACCCGGTTTGTTCTTAGCCGAACCTGTTACACGAGAATTTAATTTTTTTATTGCTCGTTCAGTTGTAAATTTAAAAGGTAAAAATAAGATTCCTGTTTTGTTAATGAATACAAATAATTTTGATGTAAATGTAAATAAAAATTGTAATTTAGTTAATTTTACCAGTGCTATTTCTTCAAATGATTGTAATAAGGAACTTTTTAATGTTAATGAAGAGGAAATAGGTGATTTAGAGGAGGTGGAGTTAGAATTTAAACAAAATTTCAAAATTGATCATTTAGAGGAACCAACTAAAGATAAACTTTTAAAATTTTTAGAAGAGAATAAGTCTGTTTTTGCAAAATCTGTTAAAGATTTGCCCGGCTGTACTACTTTAATGCATAAAATTCCTCTTAGGGATGATATCCCTGTTCGTAAGAGACCCTATAAGGTACCTTACCATTTAAGGCAAGAGATGAATGACCAATTAAATATTTTGTTAGAAGCTGGAATTTTAGAGCCCTCAACTTCTCCATATAGCTCTCCAGTTATGTTAGTTAAGAAAAGTAATGGTGAATATAGATTTGTGACAGATTTTCGAGCATTAAATACTAAGGTTATACCTGATGCCTATCCTATCCCAAACATAACTGAAGCCGTTGATAACTTGTCGAGTGGAAAAATCTTCTCGTCTATTGATTTAACTAGTGGTTTCCATCAAATGTGTGTGGATCCGGCAGATCGCCATAAGCTAGCAATTACTACTCACCAGGGGTTATATCAATATACCAGAACACCTTTTGGGCTTCGCACTAGTGCCAATTCTTTTCAACGACTCATGAACATTGTTTTGTCAGGGTTAGAACCACTTAATGTAGATATTTATATTGATGACATAATTGTTTCAAGTCAAACAATAGATGACCATTTTCCTAAGTTAAAGGCTGTGTTCCAAAGGTTGTTACAGCATAATTTAAAAATTAAACCTTCAAAATGTAAATTTCTTACTGAGACTATTAATTATTTAGGATTTGTCATTAATAAAGGTAAAGTTTTTCCTGATCAACGTAACATTGATATAATTAATAATTTTCCTATACCAAAAAATAGAGTTGATGTTCAAAAATTTTTAGGCTCAATTAATTATTATCGTAAATTTATTTCTAATATTAGTAACCGTTCTTTACACTTAACAAATTTAACTAAGAAGAAATCTGTCTTCAAGTGGTCAGTTGAAGCTCAGAGTGAATTTGATGATTTAAAAAAGTCTTTGAAAAGTGACCCTTTTTTGCTTCTCCCTGACATGGAAAAGGAATTTGTACTGTATACTGATGCTAGCTCAGTTGCCATAGGTGCGGTTTTATGCCAAATGCAAGATAATTTCCCCCGACCTGTTGCATTCGGCAGTAGAAAACTAACGTCTCCCGAAACCAGATATTCAGTGACAGAAAGAGAGGCTCTTTCCATAGTGTATTTCACTAATTATTTTCGACAATATTTATTGGGTAAAAAATTCAAAATTTTTACTGACCATGCTCCTCTCACTGGATCTTTAAAATTAAAGGACTCATTTTGTAGGATTGCTAGATGGGCTTTATCCTTATCTCAATTTAACTATGAAATTTTTTATCTCCCAGGAAAAGTCAATGGAATCGCTGATTTTTTATCTAGAAATATTTCTGAGGCCCAAACAGTTAAAACTAATTTATTTATGACAGAAACAGTTACCATTTTACCAGATATTTCTTTCGAACAGCTTTTAGAAAAGCAGAATGAGGATAGTTTTTGCAAACAAATTAAAGAAGATTTAAAAGCCAGTAATTCTAATTCAAAAAGATATAAATTTTATTTAAATCAAGGTATACTAATGTGTAAATTTAAAGATAGTAATGAACAAGATGAAAGTAAATTTGTTATTCCAAAATCCTTAATTAATAATGTTTTAGAAATTTACCATGATAGTGCAGCAGTTTGCCACCAGGGCATTCATAAATCAATTAAGAGAATTAAAAAATCCTTTTTCTGGCCTAAAATGGTTAAACATATAACTAATTGGGTTAAATCTTGTGAGAGTTGCTTGGGTCGAAGAGCACACCAACCTAAACACCCTGTTCCATTTCAAAGTGTGCAAATGCCTAATGGTCCTTTTGAACATATATATTTTGATGTTGTTGGTCCCTTGCCAATTACAGAGTCAGGCAATAGATATATAGTAACTTTTACTGACAATTTTACAAAATGATTGGAGGCTTTCCCTGTGCCTTCTGTCGAGAGTGAGACCATAGCTCGGGTTCTAATGGAATTTATTTGTAGATATGGTACACCCACTAAATTGTTTTCAGATAGGGGATCTAACTTAATTAGTCAAGGGATGGCAAAAATTTATTCGGCTTTAGGGGTTAAGAAAATTAATATTACTGCCTTCAGACCACAAAGTAACGTAATTGAGAGAACACATAAAACAATAGCTAACTTTCTTACACACTTAGTTAATTCTTCACACACCGATTGGGATAGTAAGTTACCTTATGCTCTACTTGCTTATCGTACTTCTACTCATGATACTACTAATTTTTCACCAGCACTTTTAACTGTTGGTAGGGAATTTAATTTACCACGACAATTACTCAATACACCAGTTAAATTTTCTTATTCTGACACTATTAATTACACTGACGACTTATTGAATAAATTTAAGGTAATTTATAAGGAGGCAAAAATTAAATTTGAGCAGGCTTCTCTCGACAGACGGAACAGGAGATTGAAAGTTGCTAGGGATCCAAATCTTAAGGTTAATGACAGGGTTTTCTGGTTCAATCCTTCCATTAAAAGGAATCAATGCAAAAAATTTGCAAAACTTAATGAAGGTCCTTTTGTTATTACTAAATTTTTTTCACCTGTGTCTGTACAAATTAAACACGAGACAAGGCAAGATTGTACTAGAATAGTACATATTGAAGATTTAACTAAAATTAGTGACAGAATTCAACACGATACAAGTGACAGTAGGGAACTAATTGCTGATCAGGTAGATTCAGGTAATGATAAGGTTGAGGATAGTCCAGTTAATGAAAATATTGAAGGCATTCCTGACGAGGATATCCTTTTAAGGCAGGTTCTGGATTCTTTGGAAGTCCAGGGGACTGTAACTTTCCCTCCACCTTACAATTTAAGACCCAGACATAATGGGCGAGTGCAGCGATAATTTTTTTCCCTCTAATTTAAAAATTAAAGAATAAATTTTTTTTGTTGCTTATAGAAATTACCATTTAGTTCAAAATTTTGTTCCCGATTTCCCGGATATGTCTAATGAGTTACATTTTCTTGTAAATTAAGTGAACCAATATGTAATTCATAATTATTTGAAATTTTTATTTCACTCAAAATTTTTTGTTAATGATAGCTATCAGAAAAATGTGCACGTTTGTTTATATTATGTTGTTTGTATTGTTCAATATGTATTCCAGGAATTGATACATAATTATTACATGAGAATCCAGCCATTATGGATCTTTTTTTTTTTTGCCAAATTTGAATGTATTTGCTTTAGAGGTTACGTTCAATTTTCCTTTCTTGTTGAGGAATATGAAAGTTGTATTTCTTTTTATTTTTAGTATCACAATACTGTGTTAAGGTATAACTTTTGATCAAAATTTGTGTTTAACTTCTGAGTAAATTGTTTTATATTATGTCAATTTTGGGGGGAGGATATATACTTGTTTTAATTTTTTTTTGTTTTATATGAATAACTTTTTTAAAAAGGAAAGGAAGAAAGAGAAAAAGAAAAATATTTTTTTTCTTTGTTTTTTCCCTTTTGTGGCATACCTGGCACCCCTTTTCCAAATTTGTCCAATTTCAATTTTGTAAGCTGCCATTATGTTTCATGCTTCACTAGATTACCTTAAGTTAATCATTTGCTATAAACATTTTTTTTTTTTACTTTGCTTTCATTCAGGAGCTTTTGTTTGATAGGTTTGCGCGCACCTAACAAACTTGGGTTTTCTTTTTTTTAAGAGTAGTTAGTTAAATGATTTGAGTTTAAGAGAAGTTTTAATTTTTCTTGTGTGGTGCTTAGATTATTGATTAACTTAATCTTTTTTTACAAAAAAAAAAATTTTTGTCAAATTTTTTTTTAAATTTTAAGGGAGGGGTATTGTAGAATTCAAAAATTCTACATGTTTTATTTACCTTTAACTTTTTAAATTTCTTTTTTTTTTGGTAAACTTTATTATTTTTACTTATAAGAGTTCAGTTTTTTTTAGGTATTTAATTTAATTTAAATTTTAGACTAATAACTTTTTCTTTTTAAAGATTTATTTAACTGTTTCTTTGAATAATAGTGAACAGGTTTGCTTTTTTTAAAACATTTGTTCAGTTAATTTCCTTTTAAGCAGACAGGTGGCAGCATCAGTTACTACTGGATTGTAATGATCCAAGTTTTTAAGGTTACTTTCAGTTTATTCAGTTTGAGTTTTTTTTTGTTCTGCTGATTTGATATGTTTTTGTAATTAAATTTTTAAATTTGGTTAAATAGTTAAATGATTAAGTTATTTCACAACATATGCAAGGTATTTTTATTTTGTAATTATCTTTCAATTTTTGTTAAAAAAATTTTATTTTTGAAAAATTATTTCTGTTTGTGAGTTTTGAGGTGTTGGCAATGGTGGCGTTTTTGGAAAGTATATAAAAGGAAGTGTGCGCGGTGTGCAAAAAAAGCTTGCTCTCTCTCGCTCTCCTACCTGATAGACGTCGTGCTGAAGAAAGAAAGCCATGTGGAATTGGAAAGAAACGCGTGCCATGCGGCACAGAAGCGTACATGCAGATTAGTATGAAAGGAAGATAAAATGGTGATCAAGATCTTGTTCATTTAACTCCATGAGGAAGTGCCAGCAAGTCCGTGCCAGGGGGCACGTGGTATGATTTCGTTTCCTTTTTAATTGCAATAGTAATAGTGTGAATGCAGCTACCGGACAGTTATTTTTCATCTAATGAACTTTTAGTTTAACAAATTGTAAACCTTGCCAACTACCCTGCATTTTAAAACCTTAAAACCTAAAATTATATTTTATAATTCTGATAATATATCCTGATAACCATGCTATTATAATAAATAATTTTTTTTTATCTTAATGATTGGAGTCATTTCTCAACAAAATATTGGTTTTCCTTTTTTCCCATTGTATTTAAACATGTTTTAGGTAATGAAGAAAGGGGGGGGGGTATTTTTTGTTTCAGCATGTGTATTTTAAAGCTTTAGGTAAGTGATTTTTTTTTTATAAATAAATCTTTTTTTTTGAATCGAACCTTTCGGCAAATTTAGGTTAATTTATTATTTTTTTTTTCTTTTGTGTACTAATGTTAATATTTTTAAAACTATACGATCTTTATGTTTTTTTTTTTTGTTGTTTCGGCCTAAACTCTAACTAATTGTACCAAAATTTTTACTCACGGTACATTCGACTTCATTTTTGTCAAACTTCATTTATCTCATATTCACATTTTTCACTTACTTAAAATAGAGGATTAAGTTAGCCCTGCTTTAAAAAAACAGGGCTAACTGAATCCTCTATATTTTTGTTTGTTTAGTGATAAGATAATTTTCGTTAAGAACTTTACATACCTCTTCAAGTGAGAGATTTAAAAAAAAAAAAAAATTAAAAGATTCACTTACGGATTCAGTCTCTCTGGCAAGATCTTGTAGTTGTTTCTCATGCACTTTCTTCAGTTTTTCTCTTTCTTTGTTCTGTTTGAGCGCTGCAGTTTTTCTCTCTTCAATAAACTTTTTTGTATTGTTACTATTCTTTTCACGCAACCTTCTGCAAAAAACGTTAAACATTTATGAACAAATAGTTCTGATATCAGTTTGTAAATAAATAATCCTAGATAAAACTTAAGTAATCATATCATAAATAATTTCGGATGAAATTACGGTAAAAAGTACCAGCAGACAAGGTGCCGGTACTTTTCATGTAAAATCCATTTTTACCGGAACATGTTTCGGAACAAAAAGACTGGTGTACCGTAAATTTCATAGTAATTATTACTGTAAAATCACTGAATCACTCTAATCAAACAAATATTTCTGTAAAAATTAAGGTATAATATTTTAGGGTGAAATGGATCTTATGGATTATAAGTACCACTTTAAATCGCAATTTGATCCGGAATTTTTTAAAGTGCTCCCAAAAAGCGCTGAAAGTCTAGTTAATATTGCAAAAAATATTTGGATATTTTTAAGAAAAGCAGTTTCTAATAATGCGTTTTAACAATTAGAGATTCAAATTAATTTTAAAATTAAATTATAAAAAATTTTTTGTAACAAGCATAATTTTTTTTAATAATTCAGGTAAGCTATACTTGCGAATGAAAGAGCAAACTGCTTTAGTGCTGTAGTTTTCTTCTCTTATTCAATGAATTTTTTTGTATTGTTATTATTCTTTATTACATATTTGTATTGTTATTATTATGTAAATAGAAATGTTGAACATGAAAGAACAGAGAGCTTTGGTATCAGCTTCCAAATAAATAAGACTAGGTAAAATTTATGCTATTATTCACAAAATTTAAAAATACTATTCAATGAAATTTTTGATTTTAAAATAACATTTTCTAATAATCTGTTTAAACTAATAACTAAGTAGGATAATTTTGATGATGAAATTTTTTCTTCCTCTTTTTAAGAAGAATTCGGCGTAATTAAAAATCGCGCTGTAAAAAGTTTGAAAGTCTAAA
The DNA here is from genome assembly GCF_982258835.1 of Parasteatoda tepidariorum. Taxonomy (NCBI): domain Eukaryota; kingdom Metazoa; phylum Arthropoda; class Arachnida; order Araneae; family Theridiidae; genus Parasteatoda; species Parasteatoda tepidariorum. The sequence continues at coordinate 36,592,661 of NC_141762.1, read as the reverse complement.
TTTTGAAGCATCAAGTTTCAACAATATCAAAAAGCGACGAATGGTCAAACTTGAAAGATGGTTTAAGATATACATTATCTGCTAGCGCTTAAAATGCATTATTTTTCTAAGCACTAAATGCATCTACAATACAAAAAATGTCCCAGAAAAATGGGTAAATAACAATTTATTTAATTTTTATTTTACTCTATTCAAACAAAACAGCTAAATAACATAAATGAGATGGAATTCCGACTGTTAATCGTAAGAAAAACCGTAATTGCTTCCAGATAATACTGTTAAACAACCGCAATTTTATTATACGAACTAGGTCTACTTAGTGAAGCCACTTTGTTTTTTGCAGCTGCGTACTGATTGTAGGGGAGAGGGCCAATAATGACTTTAATCTTGTCAATCTCATGACGGACAGAACGGGGATTCTAGTCCCAGCGTTGATACCATAATATTTCCTCCATACTCTTTAACACATGAAGTGTTTCCATAGTTCAGCACTTCGAAAATTGTGACTCTGGAGTATAAGAATACTATAGGGGAGAGTGGGGTCAATTGTAACAGGGTACGATTGTAACAGAGCAAAAATTTCGAGTGTCGGGTTCTAGATTTGGTTCCTAGGTGGCGCACAAGGTGTATTTAATAAATCTACATGTACACCCCTGATGGCAATCATTTTTATGTACTTTTGAAAGAGTTAGATCACAAAAGATATTTTCACGCCACGCAATTACTTTTTTTGGTATTAGAATATTATATTGTAACAAAGTAATTTTGTTTAAACAAATAAAAATTAGTAACCGAATATGTAAGTGGACACCTTAATTAACATTTCAATAAAAAAAAAGATTAGTTTTACTAATTAACTAGCATTGTTTTTAACAAATGAAGCTGAAATGGCGTCTTGGGGACAATTGCAACAATAAGTGAAGGGACAATTGTAACAGCTGAAAATAAATAATCTTATGTTTACAAACCATTACTTAAGTCTTTAAGAACCACCAATAGTTTCCTATATCATTTATATTATGTTACATGTGCATTATTTTATTTGTCACCTTTCACAGCATAAATTAAAATTTTTAACCACTTAAAGTTAAAAGCTTAACCCTTTAGGTCTCTGCTCATTATTATTTTTACTCCTAAAATATCACTACTATTTTGATCAATAAAGAAATATATCACAACTATGATACTATGTATAATTAACTATGTTTTAGTTGAATTTATGAACTGTTACAATTGACCCCGTAAGTGGGGACAATTGTAACAAGTGCTCGACTGTCAAAAATTGTTAATAACTAATATAATAACATTTAAAATTAGGTATTTATTTTTTTTTCTAGTAGAGGATAGTCTACTTTACTCGTCTGTCAATTAATACTAATAATATATTGGATTTTTGGTTAGTTAAAAATAGTTAAGTAAAAAATGTTACAATTGACCCCACTCTCCCCTACTCTCATTTACGCATAGAGTGCAGAACCATAATGCTGTTTAACACAACAAAATTTAGTATTTCCCATGTCTTACGAAAGGTAAAACAATCATAGGAACAATTTAAACCTCATTCCAGGGTTCATTTAATGAAATACAACTCAGCCGCAACCTAACTCCAATGCCCTTTACCTAACGAAAAACTCTTTTTACGGTTTTAAAACCATGCTAGTTGTAAATGGTTAAGAAACCGCATAGTTTCGTATTCATGGTTTTTCAACCATACTAGTGGTAAACGGTTTCCAAACCGTAAAGATAAAAAATGTTCTTTCACCTTAAGCTTTAAAGTTAATTGAATAGACAGACTGCTGCCTGTTATTTTACCGTAATTTTAGAAATACGATACTCTCATCTTATTTCTGAAAATTTTAACAGTGTATGCAAAGAAGAGTTAATACCTTTCTCTTTCAGCTTTGTTTCGAAGTGTCTTATCACTAGCCACTTCTCTAGCTGTCTCTACAGACACTTTAGCTTGCTTTCCTTTCATCTCTTTGTTCTCTCTGAAAAGGATAATAACAGATAGATATCAAATCCATAACGTAACTATTCGTTTTCAAAATGACTTAAAAGAACGACTTAAATAAAACAATCCATTTAGTTCCACACCTTTCGAATTTGGCCTCGAGTTGTTTCATTTGAGAAGTTTGAGCCATTTCCATGAGCCTTTGCAGTATTTCCCTCTGCTGCAGAAGATGACTTTTGGACAGATCCCATTCTTCCTTCCGGTGCTTCTCCATCATCGAAGACCATTGTTTCATCTGAACCACCACAAGTTCTCGGATTTGGGGATCGTTGGCCATGTCTTCACTGCTAGAAGGGTTTTTCCTACTTTTATTTAGTTAACAGTATATTGAAGCATGAAATTGCAAATATTGAATAGCACACACCAAAGTATATACAATTTATATATGTTCGTCAAGAACAACATTTTTAAAATTTCTTTTTTATCACTTCGTTAGTATTATGGAGAAATTTTGATTCTCTTTACATGCAGTTAACTTCTTTCTTCGATTAACTAGATCCACTCTGCGCAAACGTGAAGTAAATACCGGCAGGTTAGAGATTGCGCGGTGGTGATCGATTTAAGCAGATGAAAGAAGTCAACCGGATGGATAGAATGCAAAATCTCTCTAATACATTAAGTATGCAACGTCAAAATATGAGTTGGGGCGCTAATGTAATAGCGAAGTAAGATAAAATCTTTTTCTCTTTTTTATTTTTCGAACAGTGAACTCGGTATTGAAATGCACAGTGTTTTATGAAATGCAGAATATTCCCCAATGATCTCCCTTTATATATTTGTTATACTAGTCGAGAAATGAGGTTAGAATTATATTTCCGTAAGAGATTGCAAAATAATATTTAAGCGAGGAATATAAGCAAAGACACTATCGGATCCTGTCAAATCAATAGCAAGGAAATCGGAAGGAAAAATATCAAAACCACTTTGATTGCCCAATTAAACTAGGAGGAGTTTCTTATAATCTCATTTCTACTTCTTTTTGTCCCTTCAGGCAATCGCAAAGGTTTTGATGTTTTCAGTTCTAACAGCAGAAGACCGATTCAACTGCCTTTACTAACAGAATGCCATCACGTCTAGTGCTTTTCCTGTGCTCCTGATCATATTTGTTGGACCCTAGACAACTGGAAAACTGTAGCTTGGTCAGATGAAGCACAATTTTGGCTGTTCAGAACTGAAAGCAGTTTTCAAGTGTAGTGCAGACCCCACGAGCCAATGGATCCAATTTGTTAACAAAGTACTGTGCAATCAACTAGTGGCTCCATAATGATGTGGGAGGCTTTTTTCATGGAATGAACTGGGTTCTATTGTCCAATTGCTCCAACCATTGACTGGAAAAGATAAAGTTCAGCTACTTGGGGACCACTTGCAGCTGTTTTTGGACTTTATGTACCCAAACAACTATGAAATTTTAATGAATGACAATGCGCCAGGTCATCGAGAATTAATTGAAAAACATTCTGCACGATTCCAGTAAATGAATTAGCCACCCGACATGATTCCCATTTAACATTTATGACATATAATTGAAAGGTCAGTTCGCGCACAAAACCCTGCACCCACTAAACTTTCGTTTCATGGCTGAATGTCCCAGCGAATGATTTCTAACTATTTGAGTTCATTACCACGTCGAGTTACTGAGCTTCGTAAGGAGTTCCTAAGAGATATCTCATGACTTTCGTCACCTAAATCTATATTTGTTTGCTTATGATTTTTTACGACTCGTAGTTGGGAAATAATTTCAACAGGAAAAAATATTTTTATTTTCCCTGTTTAATGTAGTAGTTCGACAAGTAAAATAAGTAAATTTTTTGACAAGTAAAGTCACAAATGAAATTATATAAAATATCTTACATGTCCTTTTGAAGTTACTTAATACTTTATACGATTGAATATTTCTCACATAAACAAATCACATCAATAGTTCGTACTACTACTTACTTCTTTATATTTTTAATCGTTTTATCAATGGCCGAACATTGTTGCTTCTGAATAACTGTTTTCTCTTTATGCTGTTTTCTTTTTTGAGAGTCCATTTCTTTTTGTTGTTTCCTGATCAGTTTCATAAAAGCCTTTTCTGTTTTTAAAGTTTCCGCACTAATAGGCTCTATTTTGAAATCATCTATAAATGAAAATTACATAATTAATGCCTCCACATGCCTTTCAGTAAAAAATTGCATCTTACATTTCTTTTATTTCTTTGGAGCGGATTAAACCATTTTACATGGTCATTTCGCATTAGGTAAATTAATACGATGAAAGAATAAGCGCACTTTATAATTTCAAAACTCACTATTATTATAACTAAATAAGAAAGGGCTTCATAATAACCGTATTTGTTTAGAATTTTTAATTCGATAATTTTTATGAATGTGCTCGAAACATTTTTCTATTCAGCCTTTTCTATTCGCCTTTTAGATATATATGCGTTACACGCCAGTTGAAAAATCTGACACTTTACAAACTTTAAATGTGGGCCGGAATAGCCTGGTAGGTAGGGCACTGGTCTTATGCCCAAGATGTCATGGGTTCGATCCCCACCGACTGAAGACTCCCCGTGTAGTAAACGGTGGCTGGTGCGCCCTAAATATATAGGGTCACAAAGTCCCCCATGTCCCAATGCAACAAATCAATACCTCTGGGGGTACTGATCCGGAAGTTTCCTTGTCTTCCGCATTGGGTTCAAAATTACAAGGCTACGGAATTGAACATTAGTAGTCGTAAACCCAAAATCGCGTCAGCTGTTCAACGACAGTTATAAAATAAAATAAAGTTTTTAATGTCCACCTCCTTATGAAGTGAATCAGGGTCGAATCCTAGAGGTGGCTGATCGGTACGATTTCTGCAACCGACTCAAACCGACTACTGTACTAACTTAAAATATCCTTAGTGATAGATCATGGGTTAGAGTCCCTGACGTCTGGCTGGCAGTAGGAGAACCAATTGGTCTACGACGGATCCAAAAATTCACAATATCAACATTCGACAAATCGAATGGTTAACTATGTGATTTTTGACTCCTCTTTGAAAGGACATAAGTAAGATTTTTCTTAAAAGCTTTGATCAAATGTTCCGTTATATCATATCTAAATAAATTCTTTTGAATTATGTCGTTAATTAGTTGACTTCTGGTTCAGGAAAATGATGAATAATTAACATGAAGTGACATCATGTAAACACTTTGGTAATTTTTTAGGCTTAACATCATGTTATGGAAGACTGAAAGAGCTAATGTATATGTATATTTTTGTCTAGTCTTTAAACGAGGCAATTTTTGTTTGATTTTGTAAACAGCATTCTATTGTTTCGAGACATCTCAAAACTGAGTGTTTCGAATAAGCAACTACAATGTGAGTAAACAAGGTCTTTCAAAACGATTATTACTAACCTTTTTTGTCTTCGTCCTTCTTGGTGATGGAGTTTGTGGCTCCAAGTTGGAGATCTTTGGTCTGGATGTCTGCCTCCTCGATACCCATCGCCCTCATTTGTGCCAAGCGTTTCTCTTGAGCGGACAGGAATGCTCGTGGATCAGACAGAGCGTCCATCAAGTCTATACACACATATGAAAAAAAATGTAGAAATTTTACAATTTTACAATTTTAAATCATTAAAATAAAGATTACACCAAATATAGGTGCCCAGTCATAAGAGCACTTAAATTGTATGTAGTTGACGCTAATAATTTTCGTCTTTTTTTAATACTGTTTTCCGTTTTTTAGTGAAGAAAAAGAGTTAACTTTAAGCTCTATATGAATATAGAGTAACAACGTGTAAATGAGGAAAAATAATGCTATATGAGCATGCCTACCAGAGTATCGGCTGATTTTTAATAAGCAATATATTACAGCAAGCCATTATTCATGATCTTAAAGCATTCCATTTGAAATGTTTTTAAATGGCATGCTATAAAACGACTCTTATTTAGAATGAGCACGTGGTATTTTTATAGTAAGTGGGAAAGGTTTAGTTTCACTTAAGTGTTGCGTATTTGGGTTTTCACTCCAGTTTTCAATTGATAGTTAGATCTTGTAGACGTCACATTTTTCTGTTTTTACCGTTGCAATGTCGAAGCATCGGAAATAGTTAACAGAACTCGAAATAGAAGAAATAATGTGAAAATTTTAAGCAAAAAATAAGAAAATAAAGCATACAAATAAAAAATATATTTAGTAAATGTCTTTTATCTACTTTACAGTACATCATAAAAGAACGCTTTCACATTTCAGTGATTTCAGGGATTTAGGCCGGACAGAAAAAAATCTTCTGGCTCTAAACAGGTGCTCGTGAAAGAGAACTCAGAAGCTGTAAATCTGGCAGTTAAAGGGTTAAAAAGGGTCAAAAGGAAACTTCCAAAAATTAAAATATGGAAAAAGAAGAGTTGATGAATATGGTAAGGGAAAACAAGATAACAAATTTATCAAACAAAACAATCAGCTTTAAACAAGCGTGTAACTGAGAAGGGGGGGGGGGTAATGAAAAAAGCCCCAGGTGTTGAGAGATTACAAGAAAAAATGAGAAACTAAATTATTAGAATTTTTTGAACAGAGAAATGATTTCCAGAAATTCTTTGTCAGTAACGTAGTCTATTGGTTAAAAAAAATAAATTTTAACATTTTGTATATCCTTTATTATAATTGCAAAATATATTAAAACGGCATTGTAAGTAATGCATAAAACAATAACTGTAATTTATGCGTACCTCCCAAACCATCAGGAACATATATTTTTAACTCTATACAAATGAACAGCATAGCTAGAGACATATGAAAATTACCCTCGGTACGCAGAGAAACGTGACGATAGCCTAAAACATAACATTAAAGCATTGATTAGTAACATGTAAGAAAATAAAATTTACATTCATGAATTACATTTACAAGCTTTAAGTCTTACAAATGCCCGACTTAATTGTATGTTTTATATTGAGGCAGGTCAGGGGATATAAACCCTATGCTAACCGTCTATCTATATTATTAGTTTATATCAAGAACTAACAAATATCCGACTTACATGACGTGTCTTATATTGAGGCAGGTCAGGGGATATAAACCCTATGCTAACCGTCTATCTATATTATTAGCTTATATCAAGAACTAACAAATGTCCGACTTACATGAAGTGTCTTATATTGAGGCAGTTGTTTGTGTCTAAGTCAGGGGGATATTAAAACTACACTAGATATCCATCTAAATATATTATTAGTCTACATCACGACCTAGCATATGCCCGACTTACATGGCATAATTTTACGACTGCATTATGTAGTAGTGTAGAATTAAAAAGGGATATTTTGCCATTACGGAGCAATATTGTGATGTTTTTATCATATAAATAATTTGACAGTTCTATAAATAGTGACTGGATGATATTCTAAAGACTTACCCGCCTGCAGACCATCGAGAGGAAGAATTCTCTGCCCCAACATTTTGCTACTTTCATCGAATACAGCGATACGGATGACAGCCAAATCAGGAAGGACGACCTATTCAAACAAAAAATGGATCATAGTTGAAAATGCTTACGTTCAAATAATCCATAAACTCAATATTAATTTTTAAAATGAATTCTACTTAAATAACAATTTGCACAGAATTTTTAATTTAATTTTTTTTATTTATTAATTTATGCACTTCTCTATTTAAATACTTTGGCCGTAATAATTATCAATATATACTCAAAAATTTGACAAGAGGAGTGACTTAAAATGCAAATTGAATTTTTATAAAACAAGCTTTTCATGCTTGAGCATTTATTTTTATAACAATTTCTTTTTTTTTATCAGCAGAAAAAATGAACTTTTTAAGAAATAGTTCCCTTAGTTAACATTTAAAAGAATTTTAAAACTTAAAAAGGAGAATCTGATTTCTTTTTTTAGATCTTTTTCTTTACGATATAGGTCATAAAGTTTTAGGAAGAATGTACTCAATGTTGGGAAAAATAACATGAAATGAAGTGAAATATACACAAGCAAATTATAGAAAATAATATGCAATTTCAGATGTTGATTTTCTTCTCTCAGTATAATCTTTTAATTGTTCAAATATTTATACGCTTTCAGTACACAGTCTTTCAAAAAAATTTTGAGAACCATTCCTATCTAAAAAGTTTAATGATAAACATTTATAATTTACTTTTTTGAAAATATCGTCTGCCAATAAAAATATTTAATCGACTAAATAAAAGATTTAATCGTCTGCTATTTTCTAGTTATGATGTGGAATACGAATGAAGAACTGCAAAAAGAGAATTTTTTAAAAGGAGAAAAAGCCAAAAAAATCTAAAATGCTAGGTAGTGTTAGCGAAGATAAAGTCCTGAGAAGTTTAATGTTTTTATTTGTATAAAAGATTAAAGATGGAATTAAGTTCTTACAAGAAATCTAAGTGTTCCATCAATGTGTCAAATAATATTACCAACTTAAAACTTTAAAAATTGACTAAGCCATGGAGAAACAATAAGTACGTAAGTTTATTTTCCTTTACATTTTATTGTTATAGAAGTTGTATCTTGAAATGAAGTAATTTGTACAGTTGGTTCTAGATGACAATAACGTTTTTCTAATCCTTATTTTGTATAGTTGTTGAAATGTCAGACTGATAAGAAATGTAATGTTTTTTTTTCTAAAACCTTTAAAATAAAGAATAGAATATATTACATTTTTCTATTTTTTTATTTATCTCACTAATTTTTTATTGATCTAAATTACCCTCAATAGCTAAATATTACGCATCATTGCATCATTATTTAAATGACTAATTACTGTACGATTATATGAAAAATGTTACATTTCTTAAAATGTTCATTTTCATAATTTTTTTCATTATTTAAAATAGTTGATAAACAATAGTAAAATGTGGTAGTCATGGTTTTAACTTTTACGGTTTTTCAAACTAAGGAGCATAATGTTGAGGAATAGATTTCGAATACTTATCTTAGCTGTACCAACACATATGAACGATATTATGGCGATAAATAATTGCAAAGTCAGCTATTATAAATATTATTTTTTAATGCGTATTGTTATATTTAAATTATTTACTATCCATATTATTTATTTTTATTTAAATGATGAATTATCCAATCAGTATGAGGATAAATTGCTCAAAGTAATGATCAGTAATGTAAATAAAAGTAATCATTATGGAAAAACTTTTACCATTTTTTTGAAATGCGAGATTTTGGGAGAGTATATTTAAGTAATTTTGTAAAATAATATTTCTTTAAGCATATTTCTGTTCATATAGGTAAAAAAAATAATACTCGAAGCTTCTGCCCTTATAATTTATTGAAGTGGCTAATAAAATTTTAAGGAATGGAATCAGATTCTGGAATATTTGGATAGAATCGAAATTCAACCAAATCCTTATTTGGATATTTTTACCAATCTATCAAAAGTAATTTGATCGATTGGTGAAAATATCCAAATAGATAGATAAAAATAACCAAATCCTTATTTGGATATTTTAACCGATCGATCAAAAGTAATTAAATTTACACATAATGAATGGCAAATTTTGGTCGCTCTGTACCTTCCTGAAGACGAAGGGTTCCTCGTTGTAGACGGGATTAAGTCCATTGGAGGGGACAAGGCGTGTCCGAAACTCTTTCCGGATGGTGTCGGTGGGCAGGCCGTACATGTCCACTTCGACGTAGGTGCCGACTTTCTTGTCGGAGAGGAACTGGCCGGAGATGACCCGCACCGAGCACTGAGCTGCTATCACACCGTCCACAGGTGACTCCGCAAAGGGGTCGAACGTCTTGTCCGGACGACGCATGAAGTCCGGCTTCAGCAAGTAACTGTAATATTATGTAATCCTTTATAAATCTTCTATTTATAAGATTGAGTTTACAGAAATCGATAGAAATTTAAAATCATATAACTTTAATTATAATGACTTTCCTAACTGAATTAAATTGTATTGTGAAACAAGCTATATTCTAAGGTCATTAATCATTAGTTATTGAAAAGACGAGGGCCTAAGCGATGAACAATAAAATTTTTTTATGTTCTTAAAATAATCAGATAAGAATGAAAATAGTTTTAGGCATACAACGAAGAGCAGTTACATATAATGTCTGTAATTATAGTAAGGTTTTTAATATGCAATAAAATAAAATAAATAATACAAAATACTAAAAAAATATTGCATTGAGTTTGGTAACATTGCATTGAGTATAACTTATTAACTTACCCACAACCTCCATTGTATTCGAATTTTCCCTGGTTGAGTTGCATCGGCAAATCAGGCGTTTGAAAATTTAAGGCTACCATTTGGCATCCTGCATTCCAAAAAATCTAAAAGAAAAAGTTTCGTATTTATTATTTTAATTTGATAGAATGGTTGATATATTTAGTATGATGTACAGATAACATAAAAATATATATTCCAAACTTCGATGCTTACCTGTGGAAGATAGTTACTAGAATCTGCTCTCGTGCCTTTCGGATAAATCCGACTTAATTGTCGTTTATTGTAACTTAAAATATTAAGAAAATACAATTTTAAACCTTAATATTTCAGTTGCATTTAAGTATTGATTAATGTTACGCACTTGGTGATTTAAAAAAAGCGTGAATCGGTTTGTTTGAATAGTGCAAGAAAATTAATTATTACACTTTTGAAAATAAAGTTATAAAATTATAAGAGTTTCTTACTCCACGTGTAAGATCTGCTCCTGTGGCTATTTTAGCATAACTTGGTTTTTACTTATGATACCAAGAAAATAGCACAATAACTTAATTGAATTTCAGATTTTTTTCACTGTTACTAGTTCTTTTGGACATACGTAATTCAATTTTTATATGTAAAATGAATTGTTACAAGTATAAATAAGAGAGTTCAATAAAATGCAAATGCTATTTGATACAATGCTTACCTGTGGAAGATAGTTATTAGAATCTGCTCTTGTGCCTTTTGGATAAATACGACTTAGCTGTCGTTTATTGTAACTTAAAATATTAAGAAAAAGATGATAAACTCAAAATGCTATAAAACTTAAAATATTAAAAAGAACTTATAAAATTAGAAAGTTTAAAAGTTAAAAAAATTCGAAATGTTATAAAACTTAAAATGTAAAAAAGTAATAAATTAATAAAAATATTAAAAAATTAAAATGATAAAATAATTAAATTATTAAAAAATTTAAGTTCTCAGAGAACTTTTCAAATTACAAAACTTAAAATATAGGAAAACTAAAAAGTATAAAAAGGTTTGTAAATAATGAATTTCTATTTTAATTCTGTAGTATCTTTATTGAAAAATCATGAACTAAAAAGAGATAACAGATGCGGTATCCTTTGCTTTAAATGTGGAAGAGAAATAGTTAAATTAATGTACAGGAGTATAAATATATATGGTATTAAACAATACAATTAAGTAACAAAGTGTTCTATTTTATATCGTTTTTGTGTGTTAGACATATATATTCCGTTTTATTAAAAACTTCACATGCTGAATTGAATTGAAACTTCGCATTGATTAGAAAAAAAAAAATTACGCAATTTCAAACTCACTCAACTTTTGTACCATTGTTAAAATAATTATATTAACTAAATTGATTCAGTATGTTTAGTTAAAGGATAACAAATTAACAGCATCAATAAAGTTATCTTTGAAAATCACTATAGATAAATTCTGTGGTGCAGAATTTTAAATTGGTTAAAGAAATAATGTGCTTATATAAATAAAAAAATAAAATTCATACATTAATTTGTTAAAACTTTCATGCACTAAAATGCTTAGTATATCTAATGCTATAAAAAATATTTAAAACTACATATTTTGATATATTAAACATATTGATTTCACGGAGAAAAAAATTCTGATGAAATTACAGTACTGTTTAGTATGGACATTTCTATTAAATAAAGCCATGATTTTGGTAATGAAAACCAAAATATACAGTATTTAAATTTTTTTATTCATTTATTTGGTAATTTTTACGTTCATATAGTAATGGTTTACCGGAAATTTTGGTTTTCAAAATTATAGTTCCTATTACCACACACTTAGTAAAAAATACAATAGTAAAAAGTAAATTGAATCAAATAAATGGCTTTCACATAATGCTCTAACGTATCATGATAAAATTACCAAATTTTACAATATATATTAAATTTTGTCTTATTATTATAAAAATATATTTTATTGCTAATTTTACTAAAATTAACCAAAGCGCTTTGGTAAAAATTTTACCACCTACTGGTAGTTTTGACCATAATTTTTTTCTCAGTGAAAGAGGTTAAACAACATGGTAAAATAATACAAGAAACAAAAGAAAACTAATGGTAAAATACTTTTGTATTAAAGTAAATAATAAGTAAGTCATAACAGTCAAAAATTTATACTCATAATCAAATTTCTTAGTAATACAATTAATATTTGATGTTAAAGTCTTATGTAATTAAAAAATAATACATGTCACAAAGTGAATGCATATTGGAATAACACTGCTGGACAATTGCTAAGGATGTACTACAAATACCACACAGAGCTTATAAAATTTAGTGTGGTTAAAAACTAAGTGAAATAAAAGAATACTAAGAATCTTAGGACAATTAAAAAAGTATAATGTTTTGTGCTCTGAAATCTAGAAGGTTTGAAAGGTGTTCATGGAACAAAATAGTCATTTTGTGCTGAAAATGTGAAAAAGGAATTTTTTTTATTGGCATTATTTGTCGGCATCCTGGAGTAAAATGTCAATAAGGGGTATAACCTCAATGGAGAGAGATTCAAGTTTGCAGATGTCGTAGAATGCTTTACACAACCGCATTTAGAATAGGTAATTTGTCCTATTCCTCTGTCAGTACAGGGATGAGGCTTTCCTTGCTTATTACAGAGAATTCTCGACCATCAATACTCCTTTCCAAAGTATCCAACACTTTTTCAATCGTACTCAGATTTGGAGAACATGCTGGTGATTCGTGGCTTTGAATATCCTAGCTGTGTACACACTCCTCGACAATGACTTTTAGATGAAATATTTATTGCGATGTAATCCATAAAACAAATTTATCACAACAGCACTACGGAACAAACGAACATGAGGCAACTGAATATCATTAATGTAGCGTTGGACAGTCATAGTCCCAGTTGAAAGCACTTAGACGGGGGTACAGTCATTAATCATAATGCCAGCCAATACCATGGCACTACATGTAGGATATCGGACCCTTTCATGTATGTTTGCTCGACTACACGCAGTTCCAATCTCAAGCCTGATCATTTGGCGTCGGCAATCAGATGAAAGACTTAATCTACTCTTATTTGAGAATAGTACGTAAATCCAGTCACATTCGCTCCAACTACGATGTTGAAGACACCAGTGCAAACGGGAGCTACGTTGACTTCTGGATAATGAAATGCACACAAGTCGGCGGGCGTACAGTTCTCCTGCTTGCAAGCATCTGACTACAGTTTTTCGAGAGATTCGCTTCCCAGTAGCATCATGAAACTGATTTGTTACCTGACTGGCTGAAATGCGCTGGTTCCTTCTTGTCGTTAGTACTATGTACTTCTGCAGACGTCGTGCATGGAACGCAACTTCCCCAGTATCGTTTGTTACGCATTCCAATTGCTTGAAATGATTTCTAAAGCCTTGAAACAGCACTGTGGAGGACTTTAAACTTTTTGGAAACATTTTTAAGGTTTTCTTCAATCTTGCCGATAATACGGCCACGCGTAAAATCATTTGAATGACGCCAGGAATACATTTCAAAAATTGCAAGTTCTTCAATTGATTATTTCCCGTTAAACTTTGATTTTGAATAATAATTCTCAGTACGCGTCAAATCTTTTTTATTTCTTATCAGTGCTGTCATGTTACAAACCAGTTCAACAATTCAAAATTTGCATAAGCAATACATGTCTCACTATGCATATATCGCACTTATGCCAATTCTTACCTTCAATTTTGTGGCTGCTATTATCATTTGTGCTTAGCAATCGTCGAGCAGTGTATACACGTTTTAAGAGATAGAGAATTGTTTATAGAATTTATAACTTGTAAACTAATTTATAAAGAAGGATACTTGACAAATTCAATTGCTTGTGACTTTAAATAACCAAGGGCAGTATTTTCAGCGAAGGAAGACATATGAAAATGGAGATTTTTTTCTGTAATGAAATATACATTTAACACAATATTTAATACAAATTTTCTATGTTCTAATTAGAGTTTCAAAAATGTAATATTAGGTTATTTTTAAACAACGCTAACTCAGGGTTTCGTAAAGTTAAGTTTTTAAAATAAAGAATGATAAAAAGTATTTTGCGTCATTAAATACTTTCAATATAATATTCCATGAGTTGTATGAATTTTCAATTCTAATTTTACCGTCCTTTTTATTAAAATTATTGCTAATATTAACTTTCTTAATACTTTAGGATTTTGGAAACATAGAATGCTCACATGTTGTTGTGAAGTTTCAGTAGACGTAAAATTCGGGTTTTCTCTTAAAAATAAAAAGAAAAAAAATCTCGAAAATTTTGATTATTTTTTATCATTTAATAAACAATTAATTTTTTACAATATCGTGAATGCATAAAATTTTTTATAAAATTTAGTGCGTAAAAATTTTAAAATTCCAAAAAAATGCTAAAATTTTGGTAAAAACATAAAAACACTTTTTTGTTGGTTGTGTTCTGATAATATTATGAATGCTTTGTAAATGAAACAAATTTATCCATTAAATGTACTTTTAGTAGGTATTTATTGAAATGTATAAAAGGAAATACAATTATCTTAGGTTTTGTAAGAAAAACAGAAAGGGAATTTTATTTATAAAAAAATTATTACTGTTCGAAAGCAGAATCGTAAATAAGTTTCATGACTAAAGCTAATTTGTATAGATTTTAGAATTGAAATTTTTAACCTATTAGTTTATAACTAATTAAACTATAGATGTTTAATTTAAGTCCTATATAAACATAACTTTTAGGTTTATAAAAATATAGAAAATCTTAGATGTTCTTGGGTTATAGTAATGTAATTAAGGTATAAACATATTAAAAATAATATTACAATTATAAAACAAATTATAAATATATTTTGATACATTTAAAACTATGATTCATGGCCATACTGACCTTCAGCTACGTCAAATCCTTGGAACTTGACTGGTTGTGCGTAATTGACCAAGGAAGAAAGATAGGGGTGCACATGTACTGTTGCACCAGTGTATTTGTAGTTAGCAATGGCTATTTGCTCATCCAGTTGAGGTGCTTCCTGCGTAACAAGTACAGAATATGATTTTATACAGTTCATGACTAACATTAGAATAACAAAAATGATGCTTTTTATTTTATCTAATCGCTAATTATTTTATAAATATATTTTTCATGTTTCATGGTAGCTTAAATTTATTTTTATAGGCAATATTGCTTAATTATGTTTTAAGAGAAATATTTAATTAAATATTTTGGTTTCCATTCACAAGTTACAACAAAATTACTTTAATATTAATCCTTTTACAATACTTTTTATGGTTTTTGCAGGTTTATTTGTAATAGATACGACATAATTAAAAATAAAATTTTAGCACTTATACTAGCAACACTGGCACCAATGTCACTTAAGTACTAACACTGCTTTTTCATATTAACATAAGAAATAGCAGGATCTACACAAGTCCATTTCTATACAACGTTTGTTTAGAAACTAAATCAATTTTCGAAATAATTTTTTTGTTAGAAATCTTTACTCTTTTGAAATATTTTAACAGGGTAATTTTTTTTTAAAGAAAGAAAAAACATTTTGGAATTTTTGTGTTATAAAGATGCTCATTACCTTATTTTCTCTGAAAACCAAAGATATATTTCTTTAGGGATACATAATTAAAAATATCTGCATTATTACAAATTTTCACTGTCTGAAAACATTTATTGGAAATAAATAGTAATATTACAAAACATCATTGTATTTTTTTTATTAAATATGAATTGAAATTATATTTATATTATATATAAAATATAGTATCTTGCGTAATATCAACCTAGTTTGCACGCATTTTTTAATATGCATAGAATAGAACAATTGGATAAAAATCAAGTTTGCTTTAGTAAATATTTATAACTTGAGTGTGAAAGTTGACAATTTAGATAACCAGTTTTGAAATTACTTAAACACTTGTAGAACTATTTTTTGAATAGTGAGAGATAAATTTATATGTATGTTTCAAAATAATACTTAAAAAGTGCAAAAAATCATATTAGTTATGCATTATGTTATTACATTAGTAATGCAAAAGATTGCGAAATAATATCTATAATGAAATACATAGAATTAATAATTTTTCGTAAATAAATTAATTTTTCAGTGAGAACATAATAATGATTTTCTGTTAAACCTTTATATCAGGAGATTTT
Source organism: Parasteatoda tepidariorum (assembly GCF_982258835.1). Taxonomy (NCBI): domain Eukaryota; kingdom Metazoa; phylum Arthropoda; class Arachnida; order Araneae; family Theridiidae; genus Parasteatoda; species Parasteatoda tepidariorum. Next base: position 36,576,289 of record NC_141762.1, on the reverse strand, counting down.
GTAGACCCTCGACAAGAGGAACCACCGTTACATATACTTCCAGTATTGAAACTTACCTTCTTGTCTGTAATAAAAAGAAAATAAAAATTAGTATTCTGATGAAAATTTTCAGAATTATTAAAATACGATAGTATTGAAATAAGTTTAATGCAAGTTTAGAAAACCACTAATTGAATATTATTACATACTGCAAAACATAAATTTAAATCTAATTTGTTTTCTGGGATTTCCCATAAAATAACGCACACACACTATTTAAATTTGTACTCCTTTAGAAAATTATAAAATATTCAGTATTTTCTTCTTTAAGTTCTTAGTTTTTAAAATCTTAGACATATGACAAGCGAATAATAAATTTATGTTGTTTTGATGTATTGAAACAGCAATTTATATTGTTCTGATGCATTGAAACAGCAATTTATATTGTTCTGATGCATTGAAACAGCAATTTATATCGTTTTAATGCTTATGGCATTAAAAGTTTTAGTTTTAAAATTACACTTTAATACTAAGGATAAAAAACTATTTATTTCAAATGCAATAAAAAATTATGCTTACCATTATCATTATTTCATCTAAGTAATAAAATAATGACTTTAGCACTATCAAATTATTGTTCAATATAATTATGAAAAGTGTGCTTAGTTTGCTATTGCTCGTATAAAGCTATACTTGACTTATTTTAAATTCAACTAATTTAAAATTAAATTTCAACTAATTTATAGTTCAACATATAATTTTGATCTAATTAAAATTAAATTATTGAATAAGACAAAGCAATTTTAGATTATAAAATAATTTTACAAACAGTACTTCCTTTTATAATAAATTGTAATAATATTTTTCATGCTTGAAAATGGACATTCATTTGATATTATTAACATGTATTTATGAGAATATATTCGGATACTTTATAGAAAATCATATGTTTATACGAGAGGAACTTTTAATAAAATAATTTTTACAATAAATCATAATAAATAATACATAATCGGCATCCATTGGGTAAAGGTAAATCAACAAACTCATTTCGTTGAAAATAATCACCAGGTCAAGATTCCAATCGTGGGATTTAACTAAAAGAATTCAAACAAAAATCATGACATAGGATTACACATAAATATCGTAACCACAGTATGGCCCTTTCGAAGCACTTATCACAGATTTGTGTTAGTAAAAAATAATATTGTTTCATTTATGAAAGTTTGAATAATCTTAGATAAGTTATAAAAGAGCCATACATGAAACAAAAATAAATAAAATACAAAGGGTAGGTAAATAAAACATTTAGTTCCTCTGAAACAGATTGGTTTTATAAAAATACTGTAATAAAATATGGATATTTGTTTATACTATTGGTACTAGTTCATCAGTCATATGCCATTTTACACTTTCACATAAAAAATTATAAAATCCTTATGATAATCATTAAAAAAATGGCAAACAAAACAAAAGATAACGTAAATATAATTATATTGATAAATTTTCGTATTTAGTTAGGATTTTGTTTAGAATCTTTTCAAACATATTTGCATTGTTTGTGTATTAAACTCAATTACTTAGTTGCATTGTTTAATAGTTTCAACAATTTAAAAGTACTGCTGAAATTACATATAAGCTGTAGATCAATAAAAACAGATAAGTAGAAATTTTTTTTTTCCTTTTTTCTTTACACTTTGAAATACAATTATTTCCATTTTTGTGACAGAATATTCTGTTAATTTAAGATTTATTACTTAATTTCATTTTTCTAAATATTTATGTTTATTTATGAAGTTTTTAATTGATAAAGTTGAACTTCAAAATATTCTTAAGTTATTTAGTTTTTGTAATTATTTGTATATTAATCTATAGTTCAAAATTAAAGTTAATTAGATCAAACACAGCATTTCCTTAAAAAAGGGTTTTTCTATTTTTTATATAAAAAAATTTGATTAATTTTGTAAACAAAAACTATGTATTTTAAAAATTATTAGTTACCTCCATCTTGTGATGTTTCTTCTGCCAAGAGAGTTAAATCAGGAGCAGCATCTTCTTTCTCGTCGTCATCATCATCATTTTGCAGTTGACCCTTCCTCCATAACTCCAATTCCTCTGTTAAGAAACATTGGAAGACAAAATATAAGTGCTAAAAATTTAGATGAGTTTCTCACTTCCACCATTTTAATAAATAACGGAAATAGTGCTATGGAATAATTTCTACTAATTAAATTACGAACTAGATATAAAGTTTACGGTTTTATTAAAAACGTTTAAAAAAAAGAGACAGTGTTACAGCTTAATGTATCAAGTTAGTTCAATTCACTCTATTAATGTTTTTCAAAGGGATTTTAAATTTATTAAATTAAATTAAAATTGCTGTTTTTTAATTGGGATTCAGTGAAGTCAAGAGTCCAATACTTTCATATAAATTTTTGTTTACAATTCTTTATTGTATTGTAGATCAGTTGCATTTAAAGATAGAAATAAATAATTTTCGAAAGACATTATTATTTCTAGCATTTATTCGTAATTTTATGAAATAGTTTGTTTTAAGAAACATCTATGTCATGCTAAAAATATATTTTTTTATGTTGACCGATGTCATATTTTTAAAGGAAAGTGTAACTAAAAGAAATGAATTCTAAATTAATCAAATAGATATTTAATAACTTCACAGAGTTGATATTTAATAAATTAATTTTGCTCTAGATTACTAGATATTAAATGGTTGACAATAATTAAAAGAATATTAAATCTGAACAATAGTTAGGCCTAGTAAAGCTTACTTACGTTTTTCTACTTCTGGTCTCAAGCGTTTATTTTTTATGATAATTTTCCTTTTTAAATCATTTGGAGTTGGAAGTGTAACTCCTGCTTCCATCTTGAAAAAAAATTACATAGATATAATAAACACTAAATTTGCATTGCACCCTGCATTTATATATTAAGCATCCAAAATGTTTAATAATTAAAAATTAATTAAAGAAAAACCGAAGTATATAGAAATGCACTGTTTATTAGGAAATCAAGCTATCTAATCTCAGTATACTTCAAATTAGATGAATTGTTTGACCACAGATGACGCTGTTTACTTAAAAAACTGCAAGACAATGTTTTCCATTGAACTACTCTTCACAAAGAGGCCCAGTAAAAGAACTAAATTAACAAATATCCGTGCAAATGAAGTCAAAACGGCAAATATTTTCGATGGAAGGGTCCAACATGCAGCAAAATGTATTGTTTTGAAGTTTTATAGTTACAGCAAAAAATATTGTTTTATGGAAAACATATTTATAGTTAGCATCATTATCAGTTTACAAGTTCTCTAATTTTTAAACTCATTGAAAAAAGGAGCAAATTAATTTTTTTAAGCCGAAAGAAGCAAACCGTACATTTCCATCTTTTTCCACATTTCTTTAATTGATTTTTCCAATCGTTAGTCATTTTGGGAACAGCGAATTAGAACAGTGTCTAGCGTTATTATCACTAATTAATTTTTTTAATTAAATGCCCCGAATTACTTATATCATTTAAAAATTATTAATAAATTTTTAGGAATTTAGTTTGTATTGAAAACTTTAAGATGTGTTTGAATTTCCCCTGCATTAAATGCGTTTACGAAATTACAAAAAACTAGGAAATATATTTTAACGAAAACGATATCCTCCAAAGAAAAGCAAATATATTTTGTATTAATTATTAGAATACAAGAAATTAAGTGTTATAAGTTACAGTTAAATTGAATTAGCTGCTTTAAACATATTACTATGAAATTAATTAACGAAAACTAAAATAACAATAATAATGAAAATCTTACTGCCTAACTTACTACTTAGTTCTTAAATGATGTTATTACTGATAAATTGATTTATTTTTTCGAAATAATTAAACTAATTATTAATTAAAAATTAAAGAATAACAATGAAAACCTTTAAAAGTGATTTATTGCTCAACTTCCTGTTTAAAGCATTTACAAAAGAAATTAAACGTTGCAGCTCGTTAATTGTTTGAGAAAATTCGTTTTCCCTGACAGATGGTAAGTCTTTCTTTACTGAGTTATTATAATGAGGACTTCAAATTTTCTTTGTTATTAATTGGTATATTGTTTGGAGTATCCTTGAAAATTTTTTAAGCAATAGCTACGTATTTTAATGAAAAGAAATGACTTATAACGATTTGAAAGAAGAATGTAACTACAACTTACGGGAAAAGCAGGCAAAGGTTCCCGTAAAAGCATATCCCCTAAACAATCATCGCAGTATTTGGCAAGTTTGTACTGTTGTTTTTTACTGCAAGAAAAAAGAGTCACGTTTATGAAAAGAAAATCTAATAAAAACTAGCATCTAAATCCAAATTTTAAATTTTCTTGTTTAAATTTTTTTTCCTCAAAAATAATTTTAATAGCAATATAGTTATTAAATTATTTTTGCGTGATTATTATATTCTTTATGTAACTAAATATATTTATAGTATAGTTATTTTTAAAGCACTAATTAACGAGGATTAGTTCTTTTTGGATTCAATAATTTCGTTCTGTAAATTAAAAGACAGAGAAATTTACTAATTAGCAAAGGATTTTTCTCTTTCGGTATCACTTTAATTGATTTTCTATTATTATTTTTGAAATTATTGTTATTTATTTCATTATTATTATTAGGTATTTTGAAGACAGAAAGTAGTGAAGACAGAAATTGAAGTATGTCTCGATCTATTGGCAACATAGCTCTTATTAAATTTGTTAGGTTGTTTTAAATAATAAGCTAAGTAATGTTAGAAATTATTTAAGCGTTAAGTATTTTTTAGGTTGTCTTAAATAATACAGAATTTTAGTAGTGGTGAATAGTTAGTTACATGTAAAGTATTTATTAAAAATAATTATCAAGAGTATTTATTAAGAAATTTTAGTTACGAAGTGTTTAGTTAGATTTATTTTCGATCCTTTCTAAAATGGCTGTAGAAATTTCAAACATAAATGAAGCTGTTGATCCGCATACTGTCATACTGTGGTGACGGAGCTTGCTTTTTTCCGAGTAAGGCCATATGTATACGCACGAGGCCGGGATAGCCCGGTTGGTAGGGCACTGGGCCCATGTCCAACTATTCGTGGGTTCGATCCGAGCCGGCCGAAGATTCCTCGTGTAGTAAATGGTGACTGATGCTCGTTAAATCTGTCGAGTCTCAAAGTCCTCCATGTTCCCATAACAAATAAATACCTCTGGGGGTACTGATCCGGGAGTTTCCTAGTTTTCTGGACGGATATAAAATATGTATACGTATTATACGTAATGGAGCATTGGGATGAAGTTTCTATGGAATAAATATGGAAATAATTTTAATACTTCTACTTCCTATATGAAATACTTCCTATATGTCCCGAACTCATGATTAAGGTAATTGGTAGATGTTGGTAGTAAGATAGATGTTAAATAGCTTTTAAAATATTTCAGTAATTTGTTCGTTCTAAAGCCCAGATAATCCTATGCAAGATGGCACAAGCAGTTTAAAATTATGGCTTTGCTTCAAGTATAAGGCACTTAAACTATGGCTTTTTTATTTTCCTTGATGAAAGATGTTCGAAAAATCTTGTTTATCCATAACCACTTCTTAACATGGGACATTTCCCGCAAGTACTGTGGTTAGTATAAGTTGAGAGCCTTAGTAGGCGAATCAACTCGTCATCATTGGGATTAGAACCTGGGTTGTCTGAATTGCAGACAAATGCTTCATTTTTTCATCCATTCCATTTTCAGCCGAAACATAAAGATTTTCTTTTTGTTAAAACAATATTAATTTGAGAAATTGAGGAAATATTTGTAAAAAGTATCATCCTGTATTATTTTATTGAAAGAATATTAGATGATTTTGTTAGACACAATAATAGGGAGGCTGTAAATTGTTAAAGTTTGATAAATGCAATGATAAATGCTTAAAACTGTTTAATTATTAAGTTAAATTTTAAAAGGCCAAATAAAAGGATGGTTGGTAAAATTAAAAAGTAATTTAAAACGAAAAGAAGTCACTATCAAATATACATCTAAAGCAAAACACTTATACCAATGATGAGGTTAGTAACAATAATCGGACGGAAAAAGAATTTTTTTGACAATTTATAGCGATTTTCTATTTATTAAGATACAGATTTTGAACAAAAATGCATATAATTCCGAATTTTATAATATTAATAAAATAAATTTTCTAGAAGACTACTTTGAGTTTAGACAGAACATAATTAAATCTGCATTTTATGAAACATATATTTTATAAATTGACATTTTAGTATGACAAGCATTATTCTAATAAATTTAGATACTTGCTTTCATGGATACATTTTAAAATGACAGCTATTTGCACTCGAACAGCTTAAAGTAAGTATTAGTAAATGAATTTATTGAAAAGAATATTAAGCAGGATGTCCTTTATAAGTTAAATGATCAATTTCATAAAAAATGAATTTTTAAAAAGTATTTTTAAAAATTAAATAGACAAATAAACTAACTTCCAGTACACTGCAGAAAGAGAATTCAAGCAAATTAAGTTCATTAAATATTTTACCTGCAATGGTTTTCAAATGAAAGAATTATAGGATAATCAGATGTAACAAATGCACAATCTCTTATAGCAGCGATGACATCCTGAAATTTAAAGAAAAAAAGACATATTTCTTATTTAGTACATAAAAGTAATAGGGTAATTACATAAAAATTGGAAGTATTATTGAACCTTAAAAAGAATGTCAGTACACATAGCTTTTCCGTGAGTAATGATTGGCTCCTCATCCTCCCCTTTTCCATCCCAACAATCTAGCTCAACGCACCTACAAAACAATAACAACATATGGTTTTATTATAGAATTGCATAATCTTCTAAGGAATTCATGAACTCAAATAAAAGAATTATATGAATTCAATTTAAATCATTCATGAAAATCCCACCTGCATCCTGCCAGCAACACTTGTCGGTACATCTCGACGGACGACCTACCCCCGAACTGTCGCCCAGTCAAGTAAGTGTTATGCGAGGAATTGATGTAATAGTGAGCTAAAGGTTGGTCCATGTCCATGTAGATGTCAAGTCGGTCAAGAAATACTGGGGCATTCTCGTCCGACATAAGGTATCGAATTAAACCATCTTGACTCAAGAGACCTAGGAAAAAAATGCAATTTGTAAATCTCTTCAAGTATTTCCTACCTTGCGCTCTTATTTTGAAGCCAATTTTGTGATTCGCCAGTTAAAATAATTCGGCAGTAATTTAATTATGAAAAAAAATGAGTTGTTACTATAGTTTTTTAAAGGAAACGAGAAAAGATGTACATTTTTACAAAATACATTCATATTTTCTAGTTTTAAACCTATTCTGTAGAAAAAGTATCCGTTAAACTTGCAGAAAAAGCTGTCAACTGGAGTGCCAGTATAAAACCGTTCATTTCGCAGAAAAATACTGTTATTTAAAAACAGACAACTATTTTTTAAGAGATAAGTATTTTTATTTTAACAAACAAACTCTGTTGTTTTAAGAAATGAATTCTGTTATTTTAGCAAAAACACTCAGTTATTTTAACAAAAAATTCTAGAAAATAAATATGTCGTCATTGTAGTCGGTGTGAGCCGAGAACATTATGCGTACGCCCGGTCGATGCTGAGATTCGAATCTGCGTCACTTCATTGAAAAGCGAGCCCTTTCTCCCATGAGCTACTGCAGCTCATGTGTCTCAATATAAAGATTAATCCTAAACGTTTTTTTTAGCTTAAAAGGATATACTTATTAAAATAATATTTAAGTGTAACAACGTTTAAAATTATAGTGAACCAATCGTATAAAAATGTCTGGCAATTTAACTTGCTAAGAAATTATACCCAAAGAAATATAATAATCAGGTAGAGTATAAATTAAAGTCAAATCGTAGTTTTATTTATACTATATTCAAAACCATTTAATAATTGTTGAAAAATAAGAGCAATATAGAATATAATCATAAAATGGTTTAAAAGGTAGAGTTATCCTATAGTGAGAAAAAACGTATGGCGAAAACTGGAATTTGAAATATATAGAAAGGAAGTGCGAATTGGGAGGGGAATTTTTACAGCGTAGCTTATGAATTACATTAATAAAATGTATCTCATCATGCGTCTTTAGGAGGAATATAAAAGTAGCTTTAAACTTGATCAACTTGGTGATGCAAAGCACTTTATATGAAACAAACTGTAAAACCATGGATGTGAGAAATGTCTTACTAGCCGTTAGTGCATTAAGACATATTTACTACGAAATAGGAGGAAATTTTTAAAGCGAAACTGATACAAATTATAATTATCAATGCAAAACAAAACTTTCATAATTGTTATACTGAAAAATACAACTAAACGGTTATACGGTATATTGCAACAATGTTAAAATTAAAAAAATAATAAAAAATTACAAACTCTTCGAATTTCAAAATTTCGTCAACTCTAATGAAATGAAGTAAATTAACTTTTGGGCAACCCAACGTGATGCTTTGTTTCCCACCTCTATGCACGGCCCAGGACGCAACACCTTATGGATGCTTAATTCTAATTTTGAATTTATAAGACTTACACCGAATGATAAAAAATTTCAATTTGAAAATTAAAGGTTTCTTCCCGTGAGGTAAAGTTTACCATATTCTGGTAGTTTTAATTCCTCTTTTCTTCAATGTATGTTGAGTTTATTTTTAAGCGCAAAATTTCGTGCTGGAACTATAATTATGGATGGGATGTAGAAGCGTATAAAGAAATATAATTTTTTTGCATCACGGATTTCAAGCAAAACAATGAAACACATATACGATGAAGGTCAAAAAATACTTTGTTATTAATATCGTGTTTACGTTGTTAATGTATAGTCTACGAGATCAAACATTTTGATTCAATACTTTTTATCCAAAAATGCTTTTTTACTATATTAATATGCCTTAAATGCTACTTAAGAATATTTTAAATCTAAATTTTATAAACAATATCTACCTTGCGTCGCCAATTCTGGATTTCTTTCATAAGTCGATATAATTTCCCTTGCTCTCATTTCATCATAAAAAGGGTACAGAATTTCATTTAATCGTGGATCCCTTTGTTTCTGAAAAATCAAACAAAGGAAGTTATAAATATAGTCATAAAAGGATCATTTAAATATTTATCATTTATAAAAGTTTATTCCATTCGTTATTCATTGATTTGAACTAATTTTTGCTTTTAATTGAACAAGTACAAAACAATTGCAATTAGAGATGGAAGTTAATTTTTATTACGATATAGATTATAATTAATCTAATAAAGAACTAAAAACTTGTTAATTAAGTTATAAATTATTCTATTTGATGTTTCACTTCCCTGTAATACGTAATAAAATAACCTTTAATTGAAAATAACAACTTACTGTAAAAACTTGCATAACGATAAAGAATTTGCATATTCTGAGTGTATTATTATTTTTCTTATCAAAGAACTAGATAATTTATATAAATGTGAAAATTTCATAATTTTAATTATATTAATAAAATTAAACAAAGTAGTACCATCCATGAAGTAGTTATCAATTATATTACCTTTTTAATGCACATAATAATCGTATGATGAAAAATATTCCAATCATTAATGTATCGCATTATAGAAAATACGTAAATTTGAGAAAAGTAAAGATAAAATATGAAACAAATGTAATGAATTAAATTTATTTAAAATATTTATATTAAAAAGCATTGCTTATTTTATTGCGGTTTATTTGCTTAGATTTGTCATTTTAAAAAAATGAAGAAAAAAAACCTATTTAAAAGTTAACTAAAGCTCAGTCTATAAAATGTATTTAATTGTAGTTGTTTTCTTTATAAAACTAAACATTTTCTAGAAAATACCAAGTAAGCATATGTTTTTTTAAAATTTAAATTTATTCAATTCTTAACAGAAAAAGCTTAAATTTCATGTGAAGTTTATCTTGTAAATAAAATATATAAGAATAGTTACTTAGTTAACTAAAAAGTATAATTAAGTTCTTTCTCATAAGCCTTTCTTTAATTAAAAGTATCAACATAGCTACGCTAAATAAACAGAATACAAAGACTGATTAATTATAAAACGCGTCGACAGATTTGGTATAGCAGCTACTAACTGCTCTTTGGAACAATAAGGTTCTTGTTCCTAGATATTAAGTTTCTCTAGACGGGCGATTATTTTCTTTCTGACTTGAAAATGGATGAAGTTTAGTAATAAAGCGCTTTTCTCTATTCTCAGACTAAATTTCCTAAATATGTTTGACTGATGGTTTTACTTTTACATACATCATTATTTATATGGTTGTTTATGAACGGGTAGACAGTTTTTTTTCCAAAAAAAGAACACTTTTATTTTCTTAAATCATAGAAAATAATTTTAAACCAATCTTTTTACTTACTTTATTCAAAAAATTAATGAGCTGTTTTGCTGTTATGGTGTCACTTTTCTCTTGCGTGCTGTAAAAAAAAATTTTGATGATAAAATGCAGTTAATTTTTTTTATGAAATATTTTTGCTTTATTTGTTTCATGATAAATGCAGCATAAACTTGCAAAGCATGTCAAAATACGTAGAAAGCATATACAAAATAAAGTAAATCATAAATTTATTTTAATTTTTATAAAATGAAAAAAACGTTGTTTTCTTCTCTGTAATTAATCGTCTTTTTAAATATTCGATCGTATTTAAGGGTGTTTAAATACCTTTAAACACTATTTATTAATAAATAGTTAAATGATTATGCATTTCTTATACGTTAGAATTAAAACTTTCAAAATATTTAAGAGGTTACTGTGTGCATAAAAATGGTGACGGTAAAACTCTTTTTTATATTTAATTTTCTATGTAAATTTTTTTTAATTTTAAGAATTTTTTTTAAAAAATGAAAACACTATTGTTAAATTGCAGTTATATATAAATGAATAATAGGTACTGACTATTGGCTATAGTCTCAATTAAACTAACGAAAACGAAACGTACAATGCATTATCATTTATATTCATTTTATCTTTCCTTAAAACTTATTTTAGCTGCAAATATTGATATGGAAGTAATAAATTTAACTTTAATGAATGTTACTAAGATAATATTAAAGAATAACTAAATAAGTAAAATCCAAGACTAAACTGACTACTAAAGAACTTATAATTAAAAAAAAAAAAGTAAAAATAATAATAATAAATAATGGTGTGGCTCACAAGGCAGAATATGTATTCGTCTTTCTTCGATCAGCTAACATTTTTTTTCTTTTAACAAAAATAATTGACGCTCCTTTCGTTCATCAATTACTTTAGATTTGTTTAGGCTAATCCTATTAAGTAAAAGAATATAGCGCACTAGACGGAAATGTTGGAAAATTTTATAGAATAAAAAGATTTTGCTCTCCTCTACCGATCAGTCTTCGTTTGTTTGCTGAACTAGATCAACGCTCCAAATAATGTAAAAAGGTTTACTATAGAGAGCTTAATAATTACTTAAGCGAAGTATGCGTTCTACTGTTTATTTTGTCCCAAATTTAAGACATGCTATTTTCAAAAGTTATAATAAGTAGTAGAATTTTTGAAATAAATATAATAACAAAAGGAAAGTACATGTTTTTAAAAAGTTCTTCGATGTCTCCTCTGGGGCATAGCTTGTTATACAGTTGATGGAACTTTTCGAATGTGAAGTCTTTACCATCAATCACATCATTCTGAAATAATATTAGCAATAAAAATACTACATTCAATTCAGAATTTTTATTTTAAGAATTAAGGAAGAAAAATCTGTTCTACTCACTTTCCCATTGGGCAATCCGACTTCTCCAATACATTGGTAGACTAACTTTTCTGTTTTACCAGAGGCAAATGTTTGTGCTATCCTGAAAAAATAAATTATTTTGAAGAGCAAATCAATTAAAAAGTTTAAAATTTAACAACATGCGTTTCAGAAATTTTGTTCTTGAATAACCTTGATTTACAAAACATGCTATTTAGAAACATGTATTCGGTTCCATTCCATAATTTAATCTTAGAAGTATTTGAATAATTACATTTTATTATCAGATATTAATTATTTTTATGTACTTGCTGAGGAAATTCGAAGAAACTATTTGCTATGCTAAAGAATTGTGCTTACCATATACCTTCTCGAAACAAAAAATGCAAGATATGAGATGTATGATTTATTTTTTGTGACCTTTATTAACTTTCATCGAAAAAGTAATTATTATTTTTGCTGTCATTCTGTTTTTGAACTCCTAATCCTGCACTCTATTTACCTCCTCAATATAAGTTCTTTCTTTTTTATTTTAATCGATTCCTAAATAAAGTAGAATCTCAGTTATCTGAAGTAATTGGAACTGAATCGAAGTAATATTATCATCAGTAACTCAAAGCATCAAGTTTTTTTTAATTAAAATTAGTACTATATTTAATATTACTCTTTTAGGGTTATTCAGTTTTAATATGAACACTTACAAAACGTATTTTTGTCCAATAAACATAAAGATATTTTATCTTGACATTCACTTGTACTATTGCTCTAGATTGCCGCAATTCTTTGCTCTTTTTGAATAAATATTTGTACAAAGTGGCATGTAATTATGAATCATTTGCAGATTTCGTTGAATTTGAAGTTGATTTATATTCCTCTGTAAGCATTTTAAGCATTCTCTCCATTCAACTTGTCCAGTGTTTCCCAAACTTATAACTTTTGTGTACCCCTTCTAAATTTTTCGTAACGCTGTGCATCACTGATAAAAAAATGAATGTATTTTTTACTATAAAAAAATTGCACAAAAGTTAAGAATCATAACTGGCTGTTGTCACTACTAAATAACTGTTAACTCTGCGAAAAATAGCCAATAGAAAAATACGCAATCGTAAATTTTCAGGGCTAGCTTTGTTTTTGAATAATATTTTTTAAAATTTTCGTTTGCTGCAAGATATTTCGCATAAGAACGCGTACCCCTCCAAACTGTTCCCGTACCCCTGGGGGTACGCGTACCACACTTTGGGAAACACTGCGCTAGTCCTACGATATTATATATTCCTTTCACACATTACATAACACAGTTCTATTTCGCAACAGTATAAACTATGCTAATCAAACTAAATTACGTTATTAACAACGAAAAATGAATAAAACAACGAATTTCAGATTTCTTTAGTAAAATTAAAGCTAAAAAATTAACGAACCGTTTGTTAGTTACTCACATAAAATGAAAAATTCTTTTTATTTAGGCAATGCTAGGAGTGCTTTTTAGTTTGTAGATTTGAAGAATAGATGAAATAAGACATATAGAAATTGAGAAAAGAAAAACAAAATCATGTCTTGAAAAAAAAAATACTTTAGAGTTTGCTTTAGTAAACAGAGGTATTCGGATGAAAGAGGTTTTGGATAAATTAAATTTATTTTGTTACAAAATATATTATTTGCATGCAAACATTTTAAAAATATTTTTTAGAGGAGATTCGAACCTAACCTTTTTATCGGCATTTTTCCCTCAGGGTCTACAAGATATCCAAGCTTCATCCAACTATAATAAAGAGTTATCATTTGCATTATAATTCATAAGCAGAAAATAATATGATTATATAGTTTAGCATATAAAATTACTTTAACAGTATAATTCGATAATCGAAATTAAAAAAAAAGATTTCAAACATCTTGAATTATGCATTAATAATGCTTTATTGTACTTGACTTAGTGAAAATAAAATTAATATTAAAAAATTAATTAAATCAATATATCCAGTACAGTATGGAGACAAGTATATCGGATATAGTAACAAATCAATTTTGTATATAGGAAACAACGCTATTTGCAATAGAAAACACTTAACTATAAACTCAATCCTCGATGACCTTCCTGCGCTGAGGTCAAATATTTTCAAAACCTAACAATTCAAAAATTTTATGATAAAGTTTTTTCTCAAAAAAAGAAATGATAAAAAAAGAGGCCCCGCAACAGAAGTTAGGCTTAATTTTGATTGACACAGCTTCACACAATTTTCTTTTTTTTTACCAATAGAGCTTTTATTAGTTACTTTTTTATTATACATGCGAGTATGAAAGTTAAGAAATGAATTCCTAACTTCATAAGTTCGATGAAAAATGACTTCCAAAAGCTTATTCACGAGTCATTGATCGGAAAAAAAGCCATTTTGCTGATGTAATTCTTGACTGAGCTATAAAATGAATAATTTTCACCATTCAACGATGCGTCAAAAATTTATTTTTCATAAGCGGATGATAAAATGTTAAATAACCTAGATTGCGAAGGTGAATTATTTCGTACTATCATGAATGCAATTTCATTCTTGCTAGATTGAATATTCTACTAATTAACATGTTTGGATTAAAAATACCTATTTTCTGGTCCTAATTTAAATATACTTAAATGATCAGTTTTGCGTTAAGTAGCTGATCTACACAGCCAATAATATCTTTAAATGTGCAACTTCATAATTTCAAATCAAGCCCGGAAGACAAAAGAACTCCTGGTTTTTGATTGAAACAAACCATCAGAACAATACCAAGTAGTAGTTTACCTGATAGCAAAATGATAAAAGTAAATCACTGTCGATAATTTTTATCGGATGAGGGTCGATACAAGGTCAGAGCAGTATTAGAATATCGAATAAACAAGTTATCTCTAGTATTGATCCGTTTTGCTCGAAATTTTCAAATTTTCGAATGTTCATAATTTAATGATGTATAATATATCCAATGTTTGGTTCTTAATTTTCAAGTACGTAAGCTCGTAGCTTTAAAATTCACCTCAGTAAAGGATGGAATACATGAGTAAATTAGCAGATCAAACCGTTTTCCATTAAGGAGCCTTAAAGGGTTTGTTTTATTTAGGCATACCCGGGTTTCCGATATGCATTAACGATTTTGTTACCTTCATATTTTTTTAGTGAACATAACACCACGGGTTTGATTATTTAACAATGCAACTTGTATCGGTACAATTTCCTCTGGGAATGGGCTTTTATTTTAATTTTTTTTCTTTAAGTGAAACTAATTCCTGAGGAAAAGAAAGATCTCACAATCTTTTCACAGTCACCCCAATGACAAAGGGAAGGGAGAGTTTTTACCATTGGATATTATTTCCTACACTGCTGTATCTGTAATTAGCTTTACTTATTAAGCTTTACTTAATATTAGCTTTACTTATTATTACTAAGCCAAAGTTTTAATTGAGACAAAATGAATTATAAATAAAAATGGGGAAATTATTTTAAATAAAACACTTCGTACTTGGCAGAAGTTTTGCAATACTCTAAAAAATATTTATAAATCTGCTATTTAAACTTACTGCTTTTTAAGACATGTCATGGGGCAAACATTGTTTGCTTTGATATTGTTAGTGATGTAACGAAGACATTCTTGCCACTCCTAGATAAATATATACATAAAATAAATTAGTTACGAAGTAAAAGCAGAACTAAGTAAAATAGACAACTTTGATTTGGCAAAATTTCGAAAATAATAATATCATTGCTAGCTTTTATTATAACTTTTACGTGTATCATCAAAATATAGCACATTTTGTCTTCATACCATTGTTTTAGAGAAATTAATTTTTCTTTAATGGTTCTGTGTTATGTGCAGTCTTGCTTGTTTCATTGAAAATTATTAAATTTCAAGAACAGTAAAGTAAGTTTTAAATAGTTCATTTTTTATAAAATGTTACATTTTTATAACATAATAACTTCTATGCAATATAATTTATCAACAAGTTTAAAAATATGAATTTTTTATCATCTTCAACGCGTCAATAATTTTTTTTTACTTTGCGTCAATAATTTTTTTTGGATTTGTCGTTAGGATATAATGTTACAAATAGCTAATAATTTTTGACAATTAATGTATCTAAATTTCTCTATTAAAGTTTTTTACACCTGTATAACTAACGCGCAATTAAATTTTAACATTAGAGAAGAAAAAACAATTTAGAGTAAAAAGATTGAAAAGACAACAAATTAAGCCAAAAATATTTTTTTTGCATTAGTTTTACTATTGCTTCATAAATGCTTTTTTTAAATAAAGAAGTAGATATTTTTTAAAATTTTTTTTCATTTTAGAAATTTCAGAATAAATTATGAGGTGTGTAAAACAATGTGCTTTTTTTAAAAAAAAATATTTGGATTTTGTTTATTTAATTGCTTAGTTAACTTTTATTGAAAAGAAAAAGTTGGAATTGAACGATTATGACAAGAATTTAGAATGCGATCATTCATAAGTTGCGACTTGGGTATCTTTATGTTTAGTTTATTATCATTTTATGTATAATTGATAATACCAATAAAAATATTTTTGCATCATTTTTGGAAAAAATTAGATGCACATTTTTAACTCTCATTTTACAAGGAATAAAAAAACAGTCTTAAAAAATGCTCTTTCAGAACGTGGAAACAAATAAGAATATCGCTTGGTGGGCTTACTTCAAAGTTGAAATTAGATAGCGTGCTCAGGATTTCCGTCATCAACCGGATGAATAAAACATAAACACGGTCACAGTTATAGCTGCACTATTGCAGAAACGAAACAACTGCATGGAGGTGGAAGGGGGTGTTAGCAGTGGATAAATGTCCTTTAAATAGACTCATTAGCTTAAGGAACCGAAGGGTGTAGCCTGTACTCAGAATTTTAAGCATTCATGATTTTATTCGGAGTCAAATAGGCTTTGTTTTCGTGTGCGATATCAGAAACTTTGTTGGTGTAGAGGTCATAAGTAGAGAAGAAACTTAAGAGCTGTCTAAACGAACATAAATTACGAGTTCTTTTTTTCAAAGGCAATTGTCACGTTTTTAGATGACACCTTAGCGTAGCAATAGTTTTAGTGAGAGCAGATCAAATTAAATGAGTAAAGAACATGTGTCAAGCATCAGAGAGTATCTTCTTAGGATATGCATGTTAAAAGAGGTATTATTTTGGGGTTAAATTGTAGCACGAAACCCATGAAAAAAAAAACAAATAAAACCAGTTTAGTCAATGTGGGGAAAGACGTAACATTCTTCTTGCATAAAGTGAATGATATGAAGATTTATCATTGATTTATTGAACCGAATTTGATAGATTTGCTTAAAATTTGGCTGAATTACAGAAATGATACTGAAAATTTGGTAGAATTACTGAAATGAATAATGCTTTGCTGTTACTGAATGGATAAGATATTGAAATACATTGACAACAATTTATTTTCATTATTATGATACATAATAAAGCATAATTTTTGAAGCCAGTTATTATAATTTGAATAACTGAAATTCATTGAGAAATTTCTGGACTGAACCGAGAAATATAAAACTTTAGGCTTTCTTATTCATATAATATAGTTAATAGACTATATTTATTATGATACATGAATAATTATTATATAACAAATATTTTTGAGAAGAAATTTGTTTAATACAAAACCTTACCAGGCCGTTATACACGTAATCTAAGATATGAAACCTAATTATAAAGTTGTTTATGGCTATAACTTTCGCAAATCTTTTAGTTCGAAAGTATATAAAGGCCACAACATTTCAGAGGATTTGACTGAAACTGATTTGATAAAAGCATTGCAAGTCATACAAATATCTACGATTTTATTTTGATTAAATTTCGAAATGTACTGATCGTCACATAATTTTTTGGTGAATTTAAAACATCATAGGAGTGTTTTCTTGCGTAAATAAGATATTCGCCTTGCTCATTTGCTAGCTCGAGTACAATCGAAGGTTTCTGATGTATTTATTCCCATAAAGTGGTATTAATACATTTAATAATTTAAAAAAAATCTGGCGATGAATGTTTATGCACTCAAAAAGTTTACGTTATTCATACATTTTTGGAACAAATTTATCTAATATTTCCTTTGTCTTGACATGTTTAATGCATGGTTTTTTTAATCTCTTAAAAGAGGTTTCTCAATTTTAAATTTAGATTCATTTATCAAATTAGAAATATCTATTTTTAATTATTTATTTAAAGTTTACTTATGTTTCTAAGTATCACATACATACCCTTGCAGTATCTACATCAGGACAGATGACGTGAGTGTAGTTGATGTTAACCATGTCTGAGCCGCTGCAGATGGTAAGGCTGATGTCTTCTAAGTTGACTTTATGTTTGGCCTGTAGCTCAGTCAGTAGTTTTGCATCCTGTTTGCAAAAACATGAGTATAACTTTTAAAGTAATAAATAAGTACAAATGCCTTTGCATATACAAAAAATTCAAGCATTTTTACAAGTACAAAATATACAATTCTTATGCCTAATATAATATAAAGTCTTACACATGAAAGTAAAATTTCATTGGTTACGTTTTTCAAAGTTTACAGTTAAATATATCGCTTATCAACAAATGATCAAATGTTTATTTTTTTACGTAAGTTATATTATATTTCACTTTGAATAATTTATTTGAAGTTGCTGTAATTTCACATTTGGGTGCCATAAGTTTTGCAAATATTAAAAATTTTCTTCCATGAAACAATTTATGATATTTCATAATAACTACTTGAATTCCATTTTTAAATTTTTGTAAAAATTATTACAAGCCTTTCAATTTATTCTTATTATTTTTAATAACCTAGGAAATAGGAAACATATTTTTAAGTTAAAAGATTTTTTTGTTAAGGATATTTTAAACTGAAAAGATAAAAATTAAAAGGATATTTTGAATTTTTTTCAAATTATGTGATTCAAAAACTCATTTATTCTGTTAGTTTTAATTGTCATTTAAAAGCAAGACTCAGGTTTTGCTTGAATAGCAATAAAATGACAATACATCATTTTGTTACTGTTGAGTTTTATAGTTTTAAGTTTTTACAGAACGTATAAGTGTTATGTAAATCTGGAAATTTTCTCGTACTCAATCTTTTCTTAAAATCCTACATAAAATTTTTTGAAACATAGCTATTAATATCTTTCATGAAATACGTTTTAAGAAAAATAATCAACCACTTATTCAAAATTCAGGACAAGAAAAATAAAAGGAAGTAATAATAAAAAAATATATTTACGATAATGAACTTGATTTGATTGATAGGTAGCTTTATCTTTTTATGTTTGAAATAAGGAAAATTAATTACAATAAAACTCGAAATTGCGTGCAAAAAAATTCGTAATTGCGTAGTTTTCAACCTGTTAAAGTTACTATGGCTTAAATTTTTTTAAAAAAAAGAAACGTAATCTATCATTTTGACAATGCAAATTTTAATTTATAATTCAGTTTAAAAACAATTTATATGATTATAGAGAAGCGAATATATTTTATGTAAAGGTTTTTAGTCAAATTAAGACAATACATAAGGTAGAAAAATTTAAAAGCAAGAAAAAAACCATAATAAGCAAGTTAAATTAAAACAAAATAAAAAATAAAAGCTAATTAAATTTGATTCACGGTCTTTTTTTCCCATTTGATAAAAATTGCTTATACCTTTTAGATGTTACTGTTCAAAAGTTTTAAGGAAGGTTTATAGTATAATTCAAATAACGTTTGAAGAGGATATTAATACAATCAAATATAATCCAAGCAAGGTATTCATGTAAACAAGTATAATTCAAATACGAATTTTGAATTTTTTCAAATACGGATTTTGAATCTAATTTTAATATATGGCTTAAATTTAAACCCTAAACCAGCGCGGAGAAAACAATTCTTGTAAAATCCCCATACTATATGGTAATGACATCTTTGATTAAAAAAATCATGATTCCAATAATGAGAACTAAAATATACGGTATTTGAAACATTCATGTGACAATTTTTCCGTTCATATGGTAACGGTTTACTGGAAATTCTGTTTTTCAAAATTAGAGTTCTTATAACCATACATTTTTGTAAAAATACAAAACTGCAAAGTAAATATAGCATGTTCTAAGGTATAATGATAAAATTACGAAATTTTACATACTATTATTTAACTATATTATAACTATATTAAATATAGTTAATATAGTTATATTATTATTCAACTATATTTAATTGTTAATGTTAATTGTTAATCATCACCAAAGCGAAAAAACTACCTAGCTTTTTGGTATTCCCATCGATCTATATAAACACAGTACACTTTGGTTGTTTTGACGATATTTTTTTTCTCAGTGTGCACTTCTTGTTGAATAAAGTTTTTAAAACATAACTTAAAAAAGAATTTTCAATTCGAAAAAAAATTTAAATTACGAAATCATCGGGTTTAAAAGTTTATTTTATTATATTATTTTCTCGAACTGCGTGGAAATATACGTTAAAATAGAGCAATTTTTAAAAGCAAAGAACACTCGAATAGTTTAAGAAACACAAATATTAAATTTTTATAGCTCTGTTTTCGTTGCGGGGTTATTTTAATCTTCAAAATATTTTATTAAATTGAACATAAATTTTAATAATTAAAATTTTTTTGGAGCTATTTAAATCAAAATATACAGGATGTATATAATTATATTAACCGTGCATCTGATTTAACTTAGAAAACGTTTTTATGTTATTTTTATAAAACATGAAAATCATAAAACCTGCAATACTAGAAGTAATGTAACGTAAATTACTATTATATATTTTATAACTCTTATTAAAACTGTGAATAATATTTTTTATTGCGTTATTATTCTTTCCTTAACTTATATGGTTTTATTAGAACCTTACTGTAAAAATGTACCGTAATGTAAAAGTACCGTAACTCAAGGTGCTGGTACTTTTTACCATAAAATCTATTTTACCGGAACATGTTACGGAACAAAAAACCTGACATACCGTAGTTCTTAAAGAGATATGTAGCATGAAATCACTGAATCAGTTTAATTTGATATATATTGCTATAAAAACTGCGGTATAATATTTTACGGTAAAAATGGATTTTAAGGTAAATATAGATTTTACGGTAACGATGTATTTTACGGTAAAATGAATTTTACTGATAATGCTCTTAAAGCATTATTACCGTAATTTTACCGGTTTTTTTACATTTTATAAATTTATTTAAATTATGTTACATACATTTAAGTTATATTAAAGAGTGACAATAATCTTTAAATACTTAATGCTCTACTTTGAAGACCTTGAAGTTAAGCAGATTGATAAAAACTCTGCAGTATGATAAAAATTCTTAGATAGCAAATTTTCAACTTATTCACAGCATGCATTATGATTTAAAAATTTTTTTGCTAAATTTATCTCAAAAATTAAAAAAAGCTAACATGAGATTTTAGAATATTCTGAAAATATACCAAATGAATTAGGTTACAATGATATTGATTTGGAATACAATGCTGAACGTGCTCACTCAAATAAAAATGTAAGTAGAATTAGTTATTAAATTATCAAAGTTTACATTTTATTATAGCAGTCTCCTATTTTATATCATGAGCCACACCTTTTCCCATGCGAAATAAAAGTCGGCCATGTGCTCTACTCGACTTAACTAAACTGAGCTATAGGTTAATCTTCTAGTAGGGCTTAACGGTCAACAGTTTATCGATTTTATGCTTAATTAACTCCACAGAGACTTCTTTTCTGAAAGGGTTGTGAAAAACGCTACTGCGTGAGTGAAGTTACAGTTAGCATTTAAAAGAGAGATGTGTGTGTGTGTGAAAAAGTCTTGCATCACAACAAACGACAGATTTTAAAATAGCTTCAGAGAAAGTAACCCGATTTGTGATAGAAAAACTTATAATTTGAATTTGCTAATATTTGGAACTATTAGTATTTTTGTTAATAATAGTATATATTTTCAAAAAAAATAATTTTGCTATTATTTTAGTTTAAATTGAAAGAAAAAAAATTATGACGCAATTTTTTTGGAGATTTTATATCAAATGAGCGAAGACTTCTCTGAACTAAGCTAAATTAAATCAATTTCTTTTTTATGTTACAAGAAATACTTTTTTTAAAACACATGAATGTTTTACTACATTAGTCCTCCCAGCTCGGAGAAAATTATTTTGGTTAAATAACAGTACTGAATGATATTTATGGAGAAAAAACAGAGTTCTGGTTAATATAATCAAAATATATGGTATTTTTCCGTTCATATGAAAACGATTTAAAGGAAATTATGGTTTTCAAAATTATAGTTCTTATTAACACACATTTAGTAAAAAATACAAAACTGAAAAGTAAATTTAACCGAATAAATAGTTTTTATGCCATGCTAAATAATCTTGATAAAATTACTAAAGTTTTCTACAATAATAAAATCTTTTAACATATTATACTATAGAACCATAACATATTACACTATAAGATCATATTATATTGATAATTTTAATCATATCATTACCAAAGCACTTCGATAAAAATTACCGAGGTTTTTGGTGGTCCCTAAGAGCTAGAAATGTACATTTTACCATTTTATGGTGGTTTTGTCTGTATTTTTTTCTCAGTTTGGTCGTATATTTAACGTTGATAATAAGATCACAATGTTTTCGCTTGTTCCAAAAAGTTGCAATTTGTAAATAAAGTTAATGAAAAATTTTCTACGCAAATTTCGTAAGATTTTTATGAACATTTGTTGTGATTGAAATAGTTTATCAATCATTATAATCAGCCAAACCCGTCATATATTAAGAAGAATTCTTCTTCTTAGGCACTATAGCCGTTCACCGGCCAAGGTCGTCTCAGTCAGTTTATCCCATCTAGATCTATTCGATGCTATACTTGTCCATCTATTAGCTCTCAAGTCCTTTAACTACTTCTCTACTCCTACTTCTCTACCTATCTTGTTCCTGGTCTTCCTCTTTTTCTTTTTCCCTCTGGTGTTTGGAAGGTTATTTTTAGGTTTTTCATCACTACATCAAAATACATGTCCTTGTCATCTTATTTGATAAATCTTATTATTTTTACTATGTTTGGTCCTTCGTATTTTGACTGTAATTCATGGTTATAACGAATTTACCAGGTTCCGTTTTCTGTTACAGCACCAAAAGCTTTTTCTTTACATTTTTCTCTCGAAAGTAATCAGTTTCTCTGCGCCTACTTTGTTAATTTCCCAGCAATCACTGCCATATAAAACTATTGGTCTCCCTAGTGTCTTATAGAACGGCATTTTTGCTTCACAACTTATGTATTTAGATTTGAATTGGCTTCTCGATCCATGACAACATCTGTTAGCCATGCTGATTATCATAATTACTTTATTTTATCATAAACTTGAAAAAATCTAATCTGTGTTAATTTTGATTTAAATCTTTAATTTAGTTTCACGCGTTCTAAAAACTCTAATAGTTAGAATGGTTATATTTTATTGTGTTTAAAAATATATCATACTCACTTTAGGAACTCCACCGGCTCTAATATCATTCACTTGGGACAGCTCAAGGGCTTGACCATCCTATAAATAAAACCAATGGTTAATTTTTAAAAATTGCTTTTAGAATTTCAAATAAAGATTATTTTATGTTCTTTAAATGCGTTTTTTTTTTACAATTTTGCTTACAAAATCGAAATATTTTAAAGTTCCTTATTTGTTAATAGAGATTGAAACGAAAGTGTTTGCAATTTGAGGGTAAAAAAAGGTAATATTAAAATTATTGAGAAGTGGGTAACGAATTAGTATTTGGAATGAGCATTCTTAATTACTCAGACTTTTGTTTAAGTTAAAAATTTAATTTATTTTTGACTTAATAAAATAACTTTTAAAATACAACTTTTTTCTTTCATTTGGCATCGAACAAATCGCAAATTAAATATTCTTAAGTTAAGAAATGAATTAAACAGGAATAATCTTAGTTAGAAAAATTGTTAGCGTGACAATTCATGTTAAATCATTAAAGTGTAAGGAAAGTGTTAAATAAAGGAAAGCTGTTAAACTTAATTTAAAATAGTGTGTGCTACTTTTAAATTTGAAGCACATATTGTAAAGAGTTTTCAAAAAAACAAAATGAAAATGAACCAGCAATTAAAAATGTGAAGCTTAAGAATATTGCATAATTATGTGAATAGTTCCATTTAAATAAAATTCTAAAATTTTTTGAGCTTTATAAAGAAGTTATTTTGAAATTTCCTTAACTTACCCTGCCTTCACTTTTCCAGTAGATGAAAAAGCCGTATTCATCCACTTTAAATAAGGCATTAGGCTCATAGGCAGCTTGTTCTTTTTCCTGTAAAAGGTGATTGAAAACTTTGCATTTTACATTGCAAGATATACATAATTTTAATTTAAAAATACTGTAATGTAAAATTAAAATTTTATTAGAGGTTGCATTTTTAAGTATTTAGTTTTAAATTATCAATTTAGCTATTTAGTAGTATTAATTATTAATTTACTTGTATTAATTAATAAACAAATAAATACGGAATGGAATATTTTCCACCACTTCTTATGAAGGTTCATGGTATTTTAAGAAATAATGCATGCTTCTTCATCATAGATTTTTATTTTAAACTTTTTTCTTACTGTAATCTTACTTAATGGAAAGGATGAATTTCAAATTAAAAATGGCTGAGAGGAATTTATGTATTTTTTTACACATTGAGATTTTTTCCATGAATTGTAAAATCATTTCAATGCATGATACTATTTTTAAGTGCAGAAAGTAACTACTAGACGAGTTGAAAGCAACATAAAAATTATGAGTGGAAACAAAAGATCTTTATTTTTGAATGTTTAGTCAAGCATGCTGAGATAGGAAATGATATAATTAGAAAAAATTTAATTTTCAGTCAATAATAAACGATTTTTTAAAAAAAAGAAAAACTCGTGTTTTGCTTCTCATTTGAGTTATTAAAAAATATTAAGAATAGAACAAAATATTACTGTACTAAAAATGTATGAAATATGACTCTCGAATGAAATACAACTCTCCAAATCATTTTAAGCTATAAAAAAAAATTCATATAGGGCTATTAAAAAGTTTGACTTTTTGGAAAGGTATGGTAAGGCTTTAGGAAGCCTTTAACATGCATAAACGTCATTCAAACATACTAGGAGAAAAAAATCTGGCAAAATTACAGTACTGTATGGTAATGTTATTTCTGATTAAAAAAAAAAAACAATACTAGCAATAAAACCAAAATATGCGGTATTTGAATCATTCATTTTGTAATTATTCCGTTCATGGGGAAGCGGTTTGCCGGAAATTCTGGTTCTCCAAATTATAGCTCTTATTACCACACATTTAGTAATAATTGCAAAATTCAGAAGTAAAATGAACCGAATAAATGATTTTCATACCATGATTTAGGGTATGATAAAATTACCAAATTTTATCACATATTATAAAATTAAGCTTCTTTGTAAATTTTACCAAAATCAACGCTTCGTTAAAAATTAGCAAGACTTTTTATGTCCCCAGTTTACACACGGTAAATTTTAACATAGTCTTGTATTTTTCAAATTTTTTTTTCTCAGGGTGGCAATAAAACACTAATATCTAACTGCTGAGTATAATAAATTTATTATAAATATGAATTATAAAATATTAATATTGTTAAAGACTTACTTCCTCCCAACGGTCAAATATGCAGCCCTTGAGGAGGACAGGAGGAACGGGCCGTTGCCAGTTGAACTCGTATAATTTGGTCATGCTGTCTCCTCACAATGTTTCAACATTTTTCACAATGAGGGGGTTCGAGGAGATTGATTACAAGCAGACCATGTTTCGCGAACTAAATCCATTCTTTCCTATAATATAATAAAAATTGTTATGAGGTATTTGCATCATTAAAAAGTGCTACTTCAGTTCAATAAATGATGAAAATTAGCAAAATCATATTTTAAATACGTATTGTATAAAACATTTTATAATCAAGAGGAGCTTTAAATATAGCTAATA
The DNA here is from genome assembly GCF_982258835.1 of Parasteatoda tepidariorum. Lineage (NCBI taxonomy): Eukaryota > Metazoa > Arthropoda > Arachnida > Araneae > Theridiidae > Parasteatoda > Parasteatoda tepidariorum. Next base: position 36,550,551 of record NC_141762.1, on the reverse strand, counting down.
AGTGTGACTTTGATTAAAATGCAATCTACCGTAGAAATTGTTCACTCTGTATGGTACCCTGAGTTACTCTATACACTGTAAGAAATTTGGTGTTAAGTAGGTACCAACATTTTCGGTGTTGAGATAAACTAAATTTTTTTAGTGCATTTAGTCCTATTTATATTCACATTTTCACTGTCATAGTTTTTATGTATTTAATTATTTTTGTGCGATTATTTTAATTTAATGGACGTATTTTAACTTTAGAGAATAAGTACTTATCAGTTAAAATTTGACAATGATTTTTTTGGTACTCTTTTGGTCACTAAATTGCTTAAAACAGGGTTGTGTTCATATTTTTACATAAAAAAAAGTGCAGAATTCATTAAAAATTTGATCAGATGCTTAAAAGTTGGAGAAATACAAATAAAATGGATGACTGACATTTAAGAAAATGCCTTTAAATATCTAATTTATCGAAATTATATAAACATCAGTTTTTCTTTTTTATAGTCTCATAAAATTATTAAAACTTATTAATTTCAATTATTAGTACCATAAAAGTCTTTTATGCGGAAAGACGTTTTAGTTTCATTTCTTCAAAAGTACTTAATATATTTCTGACTCCTACCGATATTAATCGTTTTAAATTACCCAATATTTAATATCTATAATTTTTTGCACTCAATTCTAGGAAAAAGACTTTTTAATTTAATTATTTATCTATATTTAGGAATGTTTATCAATTTAAAAGAACTAACATTGACATCAAAACTTTTAAAAATATTTTAAAGATTAACTTTTTAAACTGTCTTTTTTAACCCAGTAAACTCATAATATATCTTCAAAACATTTTATATTTATATAAACATATTTTCTTCTTCATACTGTAATGATATAAATAAAAATTATATGTTAAAATTAAAAGAAATAATTTTTCTTTATTAATATTTTTCAAATTGTGTTATTGAATTTACCACAAAATTTCTTAATAAAGAATATCTCTTTGAAAATAAATTCTCATAAGTTTTAGGAACCTGTCAATAGAAAAAAAAATCAGGAAACGTGTATTAAACTTAGATAAATTTAAAAATTCACTATTGTTTTCATCTATAAAAAGCCTATAAACACGTGTTTAATATTTCTGAAAAAATGAAGCAAACTAAGTTTTATCAACAATATATATTTTGAATAGAAAAATAGATTATTTTATTATAAATTAGTTGTGCTACAATTCCAACTTAAACAAAACTGATAAATACGATGTTAAATATTCAATAATTCGAAAAATAGAAGAAAAAGTTCTGAAACTTATTACTTGTAGAACATTTTCTTCATTAGTTTCTTACAAATGTTCAGTAATTTCATTCACTCATTTTAACGAATGTTTCCTCGCAAAGATCTGATTCTCAGAAAATTGAATAAAGTAAGAAGAGGAAAAAACTAACTATTCCGAGAAGTCAGAATTGATAGAAAAACACATTTCTTTTTGTGTACACGGAAATAGGAGAAAAGTTACTGATTCACAGATGTTGGTAAGGAAAAATTGGACAGGTAAAGGGTGAAATAAAATGAAAGAAAAACTTCCCTTGTCACATGACAATTTTTATTAAGACCTTGGATTTTTGAGAATGAAATTAACCGTAATCTTTCTCACAGGTTCTATATTTAGTTTTTCTTTCATTTTGTGTAGGAAAATATTGCTTGTGAATTATCAGGAAAATGAATTAAGCTGAAATTTTTATAAATAAATTAGTGCAGATTCATAAAAAAATATTAAAAGTTTGCAACCTTAAGCATTTTTCATTTTATAGATGGCAAAACTTATATTTCAATTTAAAATTTTAAGGTGTTGAATAATGTGTTTTATATTTAAGTAGAAGTATATAAAAGTGTATAAGAGTAATTATAAATGTGTACATTTATTTGAACGTTGATGAAATATTGTAAATTTAAAGTTTATCATTAATTTAATGCAAAATTTGATGAATTACAGTAAAATAATAAAAAAGTAATGCAAAACTTATCTAACAATAACAAAAAAATATTATATAAAATTATATAATAACAAAAGTTAATCTTAAATTAAGCTTAAAGAATTTTAAATAAAAGGGGACATATTAATGATATTTTTGAATCGCATAGTAATTAAATACATGTATATTATTTTTACATTATTTTTAAGATTTTAAAATGGTTTATAAAAGGCTACATGGATTTAATAAATAAAAGTAGATTTATGAGAAAATTCTATAAATAAAGACTACTTTGAGCATTTCTTATTTTATAGTATACTTATTTTATAGTACTTATTAAATATGAGTTTGCAAGCTATTGAATAATGTGTTAATTACTTAAATCGAAGTTTTAAAAGTAACTACGGATGTTAATGTTTCTTTGAACAATAACGAAATATTGCAAATTTGCAAAATATAATTTTATGCAGAAATTAATCAATTTGAAATAATAAAAAAGTAATGCAAGATAAAATATAACAGTAATAAAAATCGTACGAAATTAATAATGAAATGAATAAATCTTAATAATTTTTATTTATTTTGAAGATACCTTCGAACACTTTTGAGAATTTTGGATAGCATGATAATTTTAAAACATACATAATTTATACATACATTATTCTTATGGATTTAAATAAAGTCAAATGAATTAATAAAAAAGTCTTGTGAAGTTAAGAATGCACATGGTAGGTAATACAATATTTCTTTTTGAATAGTAATGGAATGACCTTTTATTATTTTTATCCAACTTACTTAAAAATTCCAAAAATTCATGAAAAATTATGTATTATAGTTGTTGATTTTTTTCTTCACGAAATGAAAACAGATGACTGAATGATAATGAGCTGATGTAAGAAAACTCCTTAAAAAGTTAGATTTAATTCCTCATGCGCAAAATGCAATAAAAAGCCTGCTGACATGAGTTAAACATAGATTACGCATTAAGTATCATGCATCAACAGATAAATATTATCCACGAGGTTCATTTTTTACATAAATTTAATGAAAAGTGAAGTAATTCTCAAGCATACAAGCGTGAAGAACACTCTTATGAGAAAATGTAATTTAAAGTTAAAGTTTATACCATTCATACGCTTGTAATCCGCATGCAAAATGAGGTGTTTTCTTTTTGTTAATATAAGTTTTAGCTTTTGCTCTTAAAAAAATGTTCTCAAAATTCTTGAAAATTCCACAGACAAAATAGAGAAACCTGTGTAAGTTAAAGCTTTTAAATAAAAAGCAAAGTTGACATTTCTTATCATAGAATACTATAAGTATTCACCATTACATAAAGAATAATAAAGAAATTATTAAAGAAGTATTCGATATTACATAAAGTATAGTTGTATAACTATATAGAACAAAATTCCCGACTAACAGGGCGGCATTAAAAAATAAGATACTATTTTCAGCGAAACACTATTCATATATCGAAGAAGTTTTTAGATGTGCTGTTTAAGAAAATTTGGATTTTCGATTCAAAAATAATATTAAAAAAAACACACTCGGTTCTCACTATTTAGTTACCTAACACACATTAATGAACTATTGTTTCGTTAATGTATAACGGTACTTAATCACTTATAAAAATAAAACTTTTATCAGGTTCCAACATTACATTTCTTTTAATATAGCCATTAAAATGCTTTAAAATAATTATTTTGTTGCCTACATTTGTAAAATTTATAATTAAAAACGAAGTAACGTTTTACTTCAGCTATCAAAGTACTTGAATTGACGTAATACAAACAGAATTCTTTCATTTGAAATATTTTTTAGAAAAAGTAAAAGCTTTTTTATTCTCACGAAGTGCAGAAAATATGGACACGACAGGGCATTGTTGACTAAAATGGTTATGCGTAGTGCATCGATTACTTCAGAGAAATATATCCCTCCTTCTATTTTGCCATATTGCGAAGAATAGATTTCAAGCTCAGGTTTTTGTTCAGTTCTGCAAAGAAAAAACTAATAATAGGCAGCTTTTATGCAAAAAAAAAGCACATTTCGTGAATGAAATTTCCTTGACAACGTGTTTTATGAAATTTGATTCATACATTACACTTTCGTAAGTGCTTCTTGGCTCCTTTTGTCACTAGAAATTGATCTTACCAAACTGAGAAAAACCTTAATTTTAAACGACTATTTCATTTTCCCCAATTTAATCTTCACGTAATTTACAACGATATTCCTCAAAAAGGACGAAAGGTCAAATAAACAAACAGTCTTTTTAACAAATGCTTGCATGTTATAAAGAGTTTATCTATATGATTATACGTTTCATATTCAATGTTAGAGTCTCATAAGGATAAGCAGCTTAATAATTTCAAAACTAAATTTTTTTAGCTTGATTGCAAGTGAATGCTTATCTAAAGTAAATGCTAATATTTGCAATATAGAATTAATATTTGCCTATTAGAGAATATTTTCTCCTACCTTTAGATTTAGATTTAAGACAGCTCAAGTTAACTTATACATTTAACTTTATTACACCACATCCATTTTTAATATAGCTTGATATCGTTTCTAAATTGATTGAATTTATATTTAAAATTTATACATGATTTATAAATATAAAAAATACGATTGTCAAAAAACTATAAATATGTTTAACTTAGTTTAATTAAATATTGTGTTCTATTTTAAATTTTTGCATTAAAGTGAAGTTTTGTTATAGTATTATTTACTTCATGCCAAAACAATAAATGGAAAAGAGAACAGTTATAAAAATTAAATGCTTAAGTGCGTGAAAAGTAAAGAAAAGCACGTGTTTTAAGGAGGAGGAATGAAAACTTTTAAATGAATGGAATAATTTTAAGACTCATTTAGCTTTGCAAATCAATCTATTATCCAATTTTTAATTGGATTTAAAAGTAAGTCTTCAAATTATGCTTTAAAAAAAACAGTTGATACATAACTTAAAGGCTCCTTAATGTGTAAAAATACTCTACACCAACCCTTTTCATATGCAATATGCAATTAATGTAAAATGATTGCATGAACGAAAGTTTTAAATTTAGAGACATAATACTATTCTAAATTTGTAATTTCAATTTTCCGTATTAAAAGTATACGAGCATGTTTAACACAAACATAGGGCTAGGTTACGAGTTTAACATGCTCGTATTTTAATTTTCAAGAAGTATTAACGTTACATAGTGTACGAGAATACTAACTTACTAAAAGTGTAAGAGTGTGTTTTGTGTGTGCTGTAAAAGAACTTTTTCATTAAAAATCCTGGTGTTTTTAATTTATTTTTAAGCTTAGAGCTTTTTATGGTGCTAACTGTATTGTATTAAAACGTGAATGAGTCAAAAATTTGAAATTAAAAGCGTGCGTAAAATAAATAATGAAAAATTCTAGCTAAAAAATAATGAATTTTCAGAAAAACGGATAACAAATGATGATTGTAAGTGATTGTAAATTAGATTAAGTGACTTTGATATTCTAGACTTAGATGCTCTCGTATATTTGAAATTATCTACTATCTATAGTTAAAACTCCTGAAATTTATGACTAAAAACTCATGAAATTTATAACTAAAAAATTGTTGAATTGCTCGAATTATTTGATTAAAAAAAAGACTTCTCATCTAGTAGAAACCCTTAATCATAGGCCTATTAAGTCGGAATTCACGCTAAGAAGAACAGGTTGTGAACACGAAAGTTAAGTAGATTAAACGAATTCGATTAAAAATTGTGATGTTAACATGGAAAATATCTATCATTAATACTTCTTTGTTAGCATAGAACAGTTCACAGGAAACCAATCCATAACGCCCAAAAATGTGCCTATTCATGAAAAGAATTGTGACAATTTTTGCGACACCAGTTATTTCAGAAACGTGCAAGGTATAATGCACAAGTATATGAAATTTAATAATATTTACATTAAGCGTATTTCAACCTACAATATTTAAATATCAAGAGATGAAAGAGATTTTTATGCATATCATTAAGACAAGAGTTTATATGTTAAATCCAATTTTGAATAAATTTTATACAAAAATTTATGTTCGAAATATCATATACAAAAGGTATTTACATATTAAATCTAATTTTAATTTTTAAATCTGAATTTCTTCTTAAACAGACAAGATATTTAAACGAAACTGGAATGAAAATAATACGATTTATTTCATTTAGTGTAAAATTATTGTTTTTTATATGTTTACTCAATTCGTTTGATGAACAGACAAAACTATTAAAATGGTTTTCGTAAAAAAAATAAAAGATATTCTTTAATGAACATTTCCATAAATATGAAAAGCGAGTTAAAAGCTATTTGGATAGTACTCTAAAATATGCCGCTTTATCTGTTAAGTTCAATTTAATCTGTTAATAAAAGTTATAAACACACATAGAAAATTTGATAACATGTTTCACCTAATATTTTGAGAAAATAAAGCTAAGTTGAGTTATTTGTTTATTTATTTTTTGAATTTCAAATAATTAAAACTAACTGATTTTATGCTGCAAAGTGTTTTCAAATAAGATTTAAAATATTTTAAAATATCTAATTTGGTTTTTTAAAACTGAATTGCGAAAAAAAAATGCAAAAAGCATAAAATTTCAAATTAATTTTTAAAATTATTTATCAGTTGTAAACAGTTTATAACTTCTTTAGAAAAACATAATAGCTAATTATTTGCTAAAAATATATTAAAAACTAAAATAATTAATATTCCAATTTTGATAAAATTTTGTACGTTAACCTTCATAACATATTATCAGAATATTAATGACTACAATCGCAAGAGCACTTTTTTCTCGTAATTTTACAAAATTATAGATTTTGATAGTTGTGTTTAGCATTTTACATTGAAGAGCTGAATTTTTCAAACTTAGTTTATTTGATGAATGCATAAATATAGGATTTGACGTTACTGTTTATGATATTGAATTACATTCCTTATTGTAAGTGCATAAAAAATTCTATTTTTGTTTTATATATTTTAAAAATAGGGGAACTTAAAAAAAAAATGTTGTGGATGAATTTTCATCATGCGTGGTCAAGGCATTTTACTTACAAATTGCACCTAGGCAGAAACCTTACCGAATTTTTTTGATACGATGCTGTAAGTCCGGTATTCATCTATTAAATAATGTCCATAAAGCAGAATACTTATACATATGCGTATAGGTATATCTTATACAAATTCTACTGTCTACTTTGAAACTCCCTCCGCATACTGATCACATGTTACAATAGTTAGAGCCCCCTTGCCATCAGACTAACCTTGGGAGGTTTTTATGGTATTCCTCTCAAGTAACGTAAATGCGGGTAATTTCCCTTCAAAAGTCTGTGACGAAGGCAAATTTCTCCCAATACTTGATACTGGAGCTCCCTTGTCTTCTAGATTGGGTTCAAAATTACGGGTGAACATTAGTAGTCGTAAACCCAAAATTAGGCTGGCTGTTTAACTAGATTATAAAATAAAATATCCTATAATATGAGTGATTTGCTTGCGTGCAGCCAATCAAAAAATAAGTTTAATCTCACATCCCTATGAATTATTTATCTTAGGTTTCCTATGTTAGGTTATCGCAATTAAAATCAACATAAATAGTTTCGCAACGTAATTACGTCACAGAATTCAAGTTTTAAGAGACAAACTGTAAGAAATTCTGGATAAATTTAAGGTAAAAAAATAACGGAACTCTTTTTACCATAAAATCCCGTTTTACTCGAACATGTAACGGAACAAAAAATACGTTACATCATAATTTTTATAGTAATAATTACAATAAAATCACTGAATTATTAAATAAATATCACTGTAAAAAGTACCGAATAATATTTTACTACAAAAATGAATTTTACGGTAAAAAATGGATTTTATGTTAAAATGGATTTTGCGAATGATGCATCAAAACTGCCGGTACTTTATACCGTAATTTGATTCAGAATTTTTTACAGTGTGTATGAAATCATTCGTCTCTTATATTTGTACTTACACCTTAAGGTGTGTTTCTTAAATTAATGAAAAAATTATGGTAAATTCTGAACATCACATTTTAAATGATACTATATATATAGCTAATCTTTCTTTTAGTGCGCTTTATTTACATTTTATTTTATTTTATAACCGTCGTTGAACAGTCGACCCAAGTTAGGGTTCACGACTATTAATGTTTAACTGCGTAGCCTTGTAATTTCGAACCCGATGCAGAAGACAAGGGAACTCTTGGATCAAATAATGGGAGAAATTTGTCTCCGTGGCGGACTTTTTGATGGAGCAAACCCGTATTTGTGTTACATGGGGAAAAAACCACAAAAACCTCCTTAGCTTCGCCTGAGGGTCAGGGGACTCTAACCCATGATCCGTCTACAACGATATTTTACTTCATCATTGTGGTCGGTGCATGTCGGGCGTGGAATTCGAATTAACCAGTCATCGCTGGGATTCAAACCCGGTTCACCTCATTGGAAGACAAACATTCTATTCCTTGAGTTCTCACGGCTCAGTTTAACTTATAACTCAGGTTATGATAAATCTAATTGTATGAAGGTTACATCTAACACGCCTAGAATATGTAAGATTGTGATATTAGCGAAGAGTGGTAAAATATCTATTGCCACAGAATCTATATTATGTACCTTTATCAGAGGTTCCATCACCACCACAAGTTATTAATATCACATTTAAGTAAGCATTACTGGCTGTAATAATAGGTAGGCTATTTTTTATAGTCTTAGAAATAAATAACGATACCAGTTCCTTTGTCAAAAATGATTCTAAAAATAATAGTATCGCTACTAATTAGTTTCGAGAATTGCAATTAACTAGTATGGGTAATATAGGTACAAACTGAAAATTTTTCTTAACTAATGGAAAAAAATACTTATTTTTGTATATAAATGGAAAAAATTGCAGTATTGTTATTGAGGCTAGTGATGTTTAATTAATTTTTCTAATAAGTACAATGTGAAATGAAAAAATAAGTTTTTTACTGAAAAGTTAATGACTGGAGAAAAGGATTTTCTCAATCTGGAATCTATAAAAAAAACTTCTGATTATTACCGACGCCAATGATGTTTAAAATATTTTAGCAATGGGTACTACTGCTACTTTGTTTATTTGTGTTTTTGAATAAGTGCTAATTGGTAGAAAAATATCTCTAAGGAAATAAGTTCCTACGGATAACCGAAAGGTACATGTACAGGAAAAAATTGTCAATTGTGGTATTTTTTGACTATCAGAAGTTGATCTCGAGCAAATTGCATTATACCAAATGTTACTGGTCCCGCAGTGGACTGATCGTTAAGACACGGTTCCCAGCAGATCACCGAAGTCAAGCATCACTGGCTGCGGTCAGTGTGCGGGTGGGTGACCACTTGGATCAGCCTGCATAGGGACCGAGGGTGTGCGGTATTGGTCCTCGTTAAACTGTTCTACCGTAAAGTGCTCGTCTTCGCGCGCAGGTCGTCGGGCTACCGAAGCGGGGTAGCCACCCCCTCCACAGAGGATAAAAATTGTGATGGAATGTCTTCGGATCATCCTCAGGGATGTTTCCCAGACCGTCGCCAATAGCCCATTGTGCAGCTCTGGTGCGACGTAAATGAACAACAACAACAACAACACCAAAATGTTACTGAATAGAATTATCTTTATTTTGAAGAAAATATGAGCTTCTAAAAACCTGATTTACTTAATCTGGTAACATAAAGCTACCGGGAAGGGTGCAATTTAGGTACTTGAGAAAATTGTTTATTATTTTAATTTTTGATGATCAGGAGTTAATCTAAAGCAACAGGGTTATGTCAAGTGATTCTGAGCATAATAAATCTTTACTTTGATTGAATGAACTTATAAAAACATGTTTTGCTTAAATTTATAATATAAAAACATTGGAAAGGCAAGTATATAAAAAATTTAATTGTTTTTGGCTAATCAATTGTGCTGGTATATGTGTTTTAGTTCTGTGCATAATTTTATAGTGTTGATTCATACTGATTTATTGATTTTTTCCACTACTTACGGTGAACGGGTATTGAGACAGTTGTTTTAATTAAAAAAAAACAGCGTATGGTTAAACTTTCTATCATGAATTACTTACGTACTTCTTTAATGTCGGTCAAAATTGCTATGAAAAAAATCTTGAAATAAAGCATAAAATATTGTTTCATGAAGTTTGCCACTATTTTAAATACAAAAAAAAAATATCCAAAGTGGAAGTGCTGGCAGCTCTATAAATGAAGTCACAACTCTTTTCAAGATTTTGTTTTTTTAAATTTTTACCAGATATTTAGCTTTTTTAAGAAGATTACGCGTGTTTTAAAATAACTCTTAATTAACCTTAATGATATTTTTGTAATAGATAAATCTACCAAACACGTCTATAAGTCAGGTTATAAATTTATCGTGGGTGTGTGTTTGATATTTGATTGTACACTTCTTATGTCCAGCCGGTAGATAAATAGAAATTGTCGTGTAAGGAAGGATTTCAAACACTAATGGATAAAAGCACACACACACAAATGCAAGCTTTTGAGCCTTTCACGTAACATGGCGTGACGTCAGGAAAGTGGTCCACCTTCTACAATTAAGAAAGACATCACCGTTCCTTTGGAATAAAAAAAAAAGGAAAACGATAGTATTCTAGTTTCGAATCGAAAATACGCATTTAGGAAAACAATTTGATCACACAGATCTGGACAATAACATAGACACATCATTATCGTTTTGGCCACCAGACGTCACCGTTCCTATGGTGACTTATTTTTCAGTGTTATGTGAGAGTAAAAAATAAATTTATCATCCTGAGAAATTTATGGTTTTTCGTGTATCAGGTATAAAACAAAGCTTAAAATAACAGCGTTTTTAAGAGTGACAATACAAATTGACGAGCTAAATATAGTACCGGAACTCATTAAGAAATTGATTTCTCTTACTTCATGCTATAAAGATATCTTTAAAAAACGCACCTTTTTAATAAAATCCAACGACATTGTAAATTTTTTTTATTTCTTGAAATATTTTTTCTTTTAACTATATATCATAAAAATATACCTAGTAAATTCACTATTATTAATGATTTAGAATATTATTGTTTCTCAGCTTGTATTGTAATTCCTTTCCAAACTATAATTAAGTATGAAAAATATATAAATGGCAAATTAGCTTTTGTAATGAATTTTTCAAAATACAAGTTATAGAAATCAATAAATAAATAAAATAAATATATAAATAAATAATAACTAAATTAAATAAATAATTAAATAATAAATAAATAAATAAATAAATAAATAAATAAATAAATAAATAAATAAATAAATAAATAAATAAATAAATAAATAAATAAATAATAAATTAAATATAAGTAGATTTTTTTGTAAGTATTTCCTAATATGTGTGTAATAAGTAGTTACCGAATTAATTTATAATTTTATTCTGAATTGACATGCTATTAGAATTATTTTCGAGAGAAAATAATTCCGAAGAATTTAAATTTTAAAAAAAAATATATAACTTGTCATTTAAAATTTTTGAGCAGTCATTTATGCTTTTAATTAGTAATGTTATTTAACTGCCGAGCTTTATTTAAAACTATTCATTCCTGAAATGATTATTCATTTTTGTTTAGAGCACTAATATTATCTTAAAATGATTCTGGATGCAGGGTGTGGATAAATGAAAAAAAAGAAGCAACCCTCAAAGAATTCTGATGTAAGATTTCTCTAACATGATTTTTTTTCTAAACTTAATTATTTTAGTAATTTACCAAAGATTTTCCTTCCGATAACAGGAGTTTAATGTCTTACGTAAGCGTTGCTCAGACCGTTTTTCTTTCTTATAATTAAATATAAGCAGATCGCAAATTTCTTCCTTTTAAGGTGTTTATATAAAACTTTAATATACTCTATGGTGATTAAAATGTATTATAAAAAATATATATTTTGATAAAAATCACACCCACTTTAGTGCAATTTGTTTTTGAAATGGCTTTGTTTCGAAAAACATATATATATTGATAATTAAATTAATTTTGATTTTAAAAAATAAAAGTTTCGAAAATTTCTGCTTTTAAAGAAAAAAGAATTAAATTTTTTGTTATTTTCAATTTATATGTTACCACCAATGTATGAAATCCAGGATACCTAGTCATTGCATAGAATGCCTCAAATCGTCTAAGAAAGTATAAAATTATTAATCTTCTTCATTGCCTTAGGAATGACTGATTGTTTATCATAAAATTATAAAAGATTAATATTTCACGCATTGTCCAGGAATTCTATATAATGATTAATGTCTAATGAAAATCCCAGCAAGCATTCTTATACAATGTCAAGCATATTTAAAGTATGTCAAATTTTCATCTTTCATACTTTGCCTTCAAATAGCAGGACTACTGTAGCAGGAATAAAACAACTACAATGGGTAAGCATTCCATAGAATGCCTACATTTCATACCTTGATTGTAACCTATACAATTATCATATCAGTAACATCCAGGAAAGTTTTTATCATGATCTTTCATATGTGCTGACTAAAAGAAACAAAATGCTCATGTGTTGCTAAAAAGAGAAAAAAAATATTTTCTGTGAAATTTTTTAAATTTCAATAACTAGATTACTGTTTTATAGTACTGAACGAAAAATGCTATGAAAACAGTAGACAAAAACTCTAACGAAAATTGATTCAATGGGGTATTTGACTTAACTCCATATTTATTGAATAATTTTTGCTACCTAAGTTTGTAAGTTAGTATACTAATTAAAATATTGAGAACAAACATATAAAGAAAAGAGATGAATAGTAAGCAGACACGAAAAATAAGTACTCAAATAAATCATTGCTTACGTTTGTCACTAAGAAGAAAAAACGCTCTCTTTTATATTCGACAACATAGGTTCAAATCCAGAGATGGCATAAATCGATTCCAGATCGCGCTGATTCAGGAAGATTTGGGAGACTTGGAAAAATTTTGCTGAAGTAAAATTCTCCCAATAACAAACGATCACCTGTTAGCTCTCTCTGACAGTCTAGTTAACCACGTGGGGATTTTTTCTGTATGTAACATAAATACGCGCTAATTTCACTCAAATGTCATCGAGGAAAAAGTAATTGGCCAATTTTTTGGTATAAATATTCTCTTGTTTTTTGTGTTGGGTTTAAAATTACTAGGCAATGGAGTTTCAATTGTTAAGTTCAAATCTAACATGGAACGGCAATTCAGAGCCGATCATAAAATACAAATATAATATGAGAAATAATGGATCAGGAATGGCTGACAAATGGATTACAGTTCTCTCGTGGTCGGGTTAACAATGGAAGTTTTCATAATTTTCCTTTACAATTATGGTAGATACCAGTTCTAACATAATGAATACGTCCTAATTCTTGACTTAAGAGTTCTATTAATTTCTAAGCTGGGTTCTAAATAATAAAGCTACGAGGTTAAACATTAACACTAGAGTGACGAATGGTGTCGGTTGCTCCCCTCTTTTTTTGCTCATTAATTCAAAAACCTACTTAACGAAAGTAAGTATTGCAGCGTGTCTGATAAAAAATTAAGTGCCTTTTTAATCATTGATGTGTTCATTTCATGGGAACGTATTTGAAGAACGTTATACTTAGAATGACGGGAGGAGTCATGATTTCCCCTAAGACGAAATGGTAAGTTTCCCACAGCCTGAAATAGGTTTAGGTATAACGTACCTTTTGGTAAGCATAAGGCACCCCATCATCATTAAAACCAAGAATATTTCAACTAATTCTAATTTATATGTATAAAGGAAATGTAACGCTATTATCTACGAAATTAATGTAAAGTACAATTGAAAAGTTAGTGTTGCGTTTAATCAGGTATTTTCGTCAATCAAATCGGATAAAATACCACGGAATTTTGATGATCAAGACTAATATGTTTTTTTATTACATTAATTATGATCATATTTTAGATATTTAATTAATCTACACACAAACAATCTGGAGACACTGGTACTTTCAGTCTTTCTAGGTATACAGCAATATTTAATCTTTCAAGTGTGTTTGTTAAGAGACTACATCCATTTATACGAATTGACTGTTTACATCTGGTAAAAAAGAATGGATGAAATATTAAAATTTTTTCTTCATATTTACTCCACAGACGTCTATTAAATATAATCTAAACAATATTTAGCATAAAATATAAACTGCTGGCAATTCTGTTTCGTGACTGCCAAAAGCGCGACTGAATTCAAATTTACTACGCAAATATTATAAAACTTCTCAATATAATATCTAAGTATGAAATGTGAATAGTATCAAAACATTATTTTCGAACAAAAACATTCAACGACTTGTCAATATTGACAACTTTCTTTAAATATCAACAACCAGATCGAAATTGACAACTTTCTTTGAATATCAACAACCATATTGAAATTGACAACTTTCTTTCACTCATCATTACTCACAAAGAAAACCCATTCAAAACCTAATATTCAACTAGTCAAAAACCATTCAAAACCTAGACCAACTACATACAAATAGGTTTCCTAACTAGCGACTGATACTTTGGGTATACCTTCCTAGGGGAAAATATTTATGATGCTCCTCTGTGTTAATTAATAACTATATGTATGCTATTCTATTGTTACATTTTCAATAAACTCATCACCTAAAATATTGAAGATTATCAACAATTGATTAAAATTATTTAAGTGTTAAAATATACATTTTTTAGTCGCAGATTTCTCAAAATTTTTACTTTAATAAATATTAGTTCATACTTGGTTTAGCTGATATCGATTAATTTAAAATTGAGAACGTTTGATTTTTAGTTATCGAGTTCTATAAAAGTTTTAAAACAATAATTCTAATTTAATTGAGTTTAATCTCATAATTTCATTCACGAGAAGTAGAAACCCAAAATTTAAGAATAGAAATTATCAAATATTGATAAAACGTATAATTTTTAATAATTTGTTCGTGTTTTTTTAAAAAATAATTTTTGTGTATTTACTTGGGTATTTACCATGTAATAATACTATGAAGATAATTTTCTAAAGGGATACAGTGAAGATTTTTTAAAATGAATTAAATTCATCACATACAAAAGCATTAAATAGGTTTTCATACATTGCAAGTATAATTATGTATTTTTAAAAGGCTATATTTTTTAGTCTGGCAGTCTGAAGAAAATAGATTTGTTTAAAAATCTGATTAAGAAAAGGCTTCATATAGTTCTTGCCTTGCATATAGTTTTTTTCAATAAATATATTTTCTGCAAATAAATGTTACTCAGTATTTTTCTGCAAATACTTTTCTTTCGGAATTTTTAGAACATTTTAAGGCGAAGGGCACGTATTAAGAAAAAAATCTTATGTCTTAAGCACTTGTAACATAGTTTGTTAGCCCCTATTATCAGTAATTTATAGCTTCATTGGTTATCAGTTATTTATAGGTAGCAGGTTATAGCTCAATAAAAAAAATTCATAGGATCATCACCAAAGCCGTTATAAAATTGGGCAAGTTGGTCATTTGTCCAGGACCTTACATTCTTACTATTCTTAGTGGAATTCGAAAAATAAATTATTAAAATTCTAAACATTGAACATTTTCTTTAACAAAAAGTATTTTTAACAACAAATATGTGGAAATTTTTTCTGTTTAATTATATAATCGGGATAGAAAATAAAGCAGTTAACATAACGTCTCCAGGTGCTCCACGAGAAAAAGTTATAACTATAGCTTCCGAACATAAGATTCATTATACATTTTAAGTGATTTTTTAAGTCGGGCCTTTAAACGCAAAATTTTTCACTTCTAAGGACCATTAATGTTATGATCATATTAAATATAAAAATTAAATAGCAATATAAAATTTGAAAGAAAAAGAAAATAGAAAAAAAGTAGTAATACAAAAAGTACAATAATAATTAAAAGAAAGAAAAAACCCTATTTATACTGTGTGTAAAAAAAATATAGTTAAATTTTTTTCTTTTTCTGGCTCTATGGGAACATCGAAAAGCTTGGTAATTTTTACCGAAGCGCTATGGTAATAGCTTAAAAAAAATTAACAACAAAGTATGGTTTTATAATATATGATCAAATTTGGTAATTTTATCACGGTACCGTAGAGCTAACTATTAAAAACTATTTATTCGGTCAAAATTACTTTTCAGTTTTGTATTTGTTACTAAACGAGTGATAATAAGATCTATAATTTTGATTACCTGAGTTATTATGTAAACTGTTACCATATGAACGGAAAAATTATCAACTGAATTGTTATACCGCTTAGCGTTACATTTGTAAGATAGTATGTATTTCCAAAATTATTGATTGTGGTAGGGCAATCATTTCAGCAAGGGATAGTTCATTGTAAGGATAGTTAGGAATTTTCAGAATGAAATAAGGATTAATTGTAGAAAATGGTCACTAAATTTAATCTAATATGTCATACCATTTTTTGCCATAATGTCACTTTTTCTATTGCTTCAATATTTAAAGTTGGGATAAAACGCATTAAATGTAGTATATTTCGGTTTTATTAACTAGAATTATGTTTTTTTTTACCAGAAATGTCATTACCATACAGTATGGTAATTTCACCACATTTTTTCTCCGTGTATAATAATATAAACGAAATTATGATGTCTTAAGTTATTCATTTTCTTAGGACACAGCAGAAAAACGGTAGTCCATTCGTGAATCTCATTGTCATAATTAAATGATAAAATGAAAAATTACATTAATTTTTGCTCTTCCAGAGTTCTGGAATAATTAGATCGTTAGCGGTAGTATAGCTTAGAATATCTTTCCTTAATTTAGAAGGCAAAGTCTTTGACACTTAAGAACAACAAACATATCCTCACCTCTCCGCCTTCTAAGAGACGAGAAATGTAGGCGCCAGCTTCGATTTTTCTTTTAGATCACACAAGCCCTCTGTAAAAGACATTTTTCCACTTAAACCGCCGATCGATGGAATGCGGCGTGGTTTTGCGCTCTGCTGACGGCACAAGCCCATGAGCTCCAGAAATCAGAGAATGCAAATAAAAACAACACAACTCTTCTCGATACTCACGCGGAACGCGCCCTCTGTTTCGAGTCGAACGATTCATCGTTTTCATGCAAGGCTGGAAAATGAGGCTATTGCTATGCAAGGCTTCAAAATGAATAGGATTTCAGTTAAGCGCAAAACTTTTAAAAGTTTTTATTTCTTGAAATGGCAACACTCAATTTAAATTGCTTTAAAGGGTACTATCGATTACATGTTTGGATTTATTAATGTAGCATTTATGTTGAAGTTTCAATGTCCTTATTTAAATCATAATATATGATGGAATGAACTCTAAAGGAATGAATATTATTAATAATAATTGAATAAAATATTAAAATGGAACTAATTTAGGGATGTTTCGTATTAATATACACTATAGAAATTTTTGTGAACAATTAAATACACTTTTATTCAATATGCAGATAAGAAATGCCTTGGAAAAATTGTTGTTCTGCAATTTTAGCATATTGAAATCTATGTAAGTTGACCACTTATAGAGCAACAATACAATGTTCCATATAGACAAGTGGTCAGCCTATAAAGGGAAAATTTATAGTTTTTGCCAGTTTGGTACTTGATCATTAAGTCCATCATTAAGATCAACTTACAGAGGTGGTCAACTTAACACTTTTAACTGGATTAGTTTTTTTTCTTATAGAGTATCATTGTTGATCCCTTCGTTATCAAAGCTATCAAAATGTATTTAAATCATAAATATAAAAATAAAAAATAATAATGTATTTTTTAGTAAAGAAATAAATTTTTATAAATAATAAAATATATTATTAAATTAGATTTAATAATGAAGTTGTCATACAAATTTGAAATGAAATACGACATCATGATTCATTAATATTAATTTTATTGAAAATATTATTCGTAAGAATTATACCATACTGTTCATATCATCGGATCATAATTATAACATACTGTTCATGGAATAGTTTATTAAAATAACTTTTTTTTTATCCGCTTTGTATTCAATTCTTTCGAAACGTTACTTCACAGTACTGATGACATAAAAAGATAATAAAGTATTTGATTTAAATGAAATGATATTTTTACTGGAATAGAAATGAAGTCTACATTTTTTCGATGATTTAATTCCAGCAGCTTTAAAACGTTCTTGTGACATTGAATTGTTCTTTACGTTCTTAACACATGCTCATGTCATTCAATATCATGGCATGTATTAGCGCATGCTGATTCTTATGTCATTCCAACAAATCTATTCATTCCATTTTAACACACGCACATAATATTTAGGTTTTTAAAAACAAATTGTTTTAAAAAATTCTCGCGTAAAATAAATCTACGTGTCTATATAATCCGGACACTAAAATTTCTGTTCGAAAAAACTTAAAGTATCTTTGTTGTTAAAATATTACCTTTCCAAATTGTAATTCGCATTAAAAATAATAATGGGTTTATGCATAAACATAAATTATGGACACATTTTATTAAAAATCTCTTAGGATTTTAATATGTTTTGATTTTAAATTGAATTTGAAATAAAAAACATATAAATTATAAATAAATTTAAATTGCTGAAAATTAAATAAAATATAACTATTTCTTTTTATATTTTCAATGTTAAGAAAAAAATGAGAAGCATGGTTGATTTAAAAGTATTTTGTTTACAAACAAGACAATTTTTAAAGAGAAACGACGGAACAAATATGAATTCTCTGTTTATTACTTTCGACGCATTTCTACCTCCTTTCATTTTCGGGTCATGATCATGACTCGAATCTGAAGACCCCGTCACACAGAAATGGTTGCTTTTCATCTTTATGAGGAATAATAGAATGAACTCAGAATTGGAACCATTTTCTTAAAAACCAACATTTATGATTTAAATCGGATCGTTTTAATTTAAATCAGATTTCTTTTATTCTTTATCAGACTTCTTTTAGGTCAAACATATAATCAGAGATATGAATAAATATAATAATAATACCTAATATTATTTATCAATTATGCTATAACAAAAATATTTATAGTTTCTTACTAATACTATTTAAATTATTCAATATTTATTTCAAAGGAGTCATTGAATAAATGTAATCATAGTAATTCAACACCCTCTCGTGATGTGTATTGAAAGTTAACAAAATTGTTATATAAATGCTAAATTAAGAATAAATCTAAGTCAGAAAATTAATACATGCAAAAATTCAATTTTTCTAAGTTATTCTTCGTAAGATAAGCGTTTCTTTAGTATCATACATTTAAAATGCAATAAATAAATAAGTGTTTCGTCAATATCATACATTAAAAACATATTAAATAAATTTAAAAAAAATCTTGTATTTAAGAAATTTAAAATTGAATGACTGTAATTGAAATATTTATTAATATCCAAACACTAATTCTTTTGATATATAACTAATGTACAATTATAATTACATTATGTACATTATTTTATCAGAAAGCAAGATAATTTCTGGTTGCCTTTCGTAACAGCAGCATTTCTATAACAATTATTTAAAGAATTTTTTTCCAATGATTTAAACACATTTGTATGGTTTCTGAGGTCATATATAAATGTAGCCGCGCCTTAAATTTGTATCTTACATATCTGTCTTTAACAAAGTAATTTTTTCATTTTATCTGAAACAGATTTGTATGTCGTTTAAATTGTGAGTAGATTTTGCGACTCTGCAAGCAATTTCATTGCCTCAAATGAATGTCCTGGAATCCAAAATTATTTCATAATCTAAATTGTATTAAGCATTGCTTCAACTGTTTAAATTTTAGATTTTGTCAACTGAAATTTCCAGTTTATCTTAATGTAAAAATTTGCATACCTTAACAGTTCATGTATGAAATAAAAATTTTCACAATTATTATTTAAATAAAAATAAAATAAGAATTATATCTATGTACGTAATAAACATTTTTTTTCCATATAGTTATCCTTGGATACGTTTTTTTATTATTGTCTGCATACATTTTCAGATTAGCTTAGTTATAGAAATATATTAACAGTTATAGAAATATATCAAAACTCCTAATAAGTGAAATTAAATTTAAGAGGTTAATACTTTCGAATAAATTTTCGGAAATATATTTTTCAGATTGTAGCATCCTCACATATTTTTGAGGATCAAAGATTATATCTATCAATATACGTCAAAAAATTAATAAATAAATAAATAAATAAAAGGTACGTTTATTCAGAGAAAAGAGCGTTTTCGTGTGCGCTTGCGTTACTTAAAAGATTGTATAATAAATTTATTAGCATATTTAAAGTTAAACACTCGAACAATTAAAATTGCATACTCGCGCATAAAAATCCGATCACAAAATTATAAAAATATTCTATTGGGTTGTTCGGAAAGTAATTTCGTTATTTTTTCCAACAGACAACTTAATATATTTCTTTCACAGCCAACTTCAAACCAAAGCCTCATAATCATTATTTATTTTGACAGCTGGTATAGCTGCAAAGTTCGATTGATTCTATGCAGTAGTTTTGGGTTGGTGTCTTTTCAAATATGGAAAGTGATAAGCAGAATTTTCAAGCATATTTAGTCAAAAATACTTTTCGAGCAAGAAAAAAAGATCCGATGTGTATGGAGAATATGTATTGGCAGTACGCTAGTACCATAACTAGTTAGCAAATTTCAATTCAGCAATATTTCGATTAAGATGCACCATGTCAGATTAAGCTGATGAATACACCAAAAAGGCATCAAATGATGAAAACCGGTGAATAACAACGCGTTAAATCACTAAGATATTAAATTTATTGAATGCTTCCGCTCATTTGAAAAACATAAAGGTTTAATCTCAAAGCTCGACACATGGGTTCCTCATGTTCTTAGGAAAATAAATTTATGCTGTAATGTTCAGGTCTGCGATTTTCTCCTCAAATTTTAAGAAAATTATCCGCTTTTAAAGCCCATCATATCTGGGGCTAAGAAGTAATCTGTGAACAACAATGCTTCGGTCGCTACAAAGCATTTTAGGCTAACCGTTTACAATATTTAGTAGATTAAAATAAAAAGCCAAAAACTACCTGGAGTTTTTTGCCAGCAAAGCACAAAATTTTATGCTCGTAGAATCATGCTACTGTCAGAACGGTGGCAAAAGGTATTGGACCAGATTGGGCAACATATGATTTAATAACATATTTATTTACTATAAAAAAAATCCATTTTTTCATAAAAAAAAAACAAAATTCATAAAAATCCGAAAAACACAATATCTTTTAAGCGTACAGTACATTTTTCTTTAATAAATAGAGTTTCAAAACACTACGAAATGTCAATGCATATTTTCTGCATGCTATTGCTCTTTCGTGCGACAATGTTCCAAATTAAAATAAGTAAATAAACCGCAGGTAAAAGTAGGAAACACTTTTCTTTGAATATAAAGCGGAAGAAAATTGCTTGAGATTTTAAATTGATAACAAAAGTGGGAGAGAACACTCAGTCTTAACAATGGAACGTTGGCGTTTATCCAACGAGAAGTCACTGGGGTGAAAATCAAAGAAATATTTCAAGAGTTTTCGGAAGTTGTTATAAAAATGAGTTTATTCTGAGGATATTGCATGCACCTAAGTGAAATTTATGCGGCATAAAATTGCGTTATATGTTTAATATTATTCAGATGAAAGTAAAAATAAATTGCTAATTAAATATTTTTCTTTAAAAGTAAGTTATTGGTACATAAAAAATAAAACGGAATAACTATTACTTTTGAGTTGATAAACCACAAGGAAGCTACTAATTGAAAAATGGTATAAAAATTAAGATAATATATTTAATAGCAGTAAGGATAAGTAAGTTTAAAGTACAATTTTAAACTTCCTTTTGAAAAATAATAGCTTGAGGTTGAGTTCCTGCATCTAACGTAGTTAGGAAGATACGGAACCTTCAAAATTCGCCTAAGGAAAAATACAAGAATCGACTTAGGGTGAAGTTTCTCGAAAATATAGTTTGCTTTCCATCGCATCAAAATCATGTAAAAAAATATATATTTCAATTCGTTTTCCTTATAGACAAACGCAACGCCAAACTATTCTAAAGTAACGTAAATAATTGATTTACTGATTCAGTTAATAAGTATAAAAACAGAGCTGTTATCTTTTTAGTTGGTTTCCAAAATTTTCTCTTAAAATTAACTTCTTAACAGGAAATTTAACGTTTTACAAAAATTATTAACTACTTATTTGGCATATCATAAAAAAATGATATAAAAAAGTTTTTATTAGTTAATTGTCAGTAAAATTATATATTTTTATGAACATTATTCTTAGGCATAATAGATATTTCAAATAGTCTACCACGGATTGAGGTTTGATTGCCCGTAATAAAAAGCTGGGTGTTTGATGAGACTGCATTTTCCTCGACCGCGTCATAATGGTTCAAAATTTATTCTAAAGTTAAGTCCTCGGTGGTTCTGAAGCCAGAACATTTCACGTGAGATTGGACGGAAGGGGAGAGTGGAGCTGAGTTCGGTAGACTGCTACCATCATCTGACCTAGATTGTGGTGGTGTAGTGCGCGCTTGCAACATTATTATTATTGGATCATTATTAAGAATCCTTGACCATCACCAATAGCTTCGTCAGCGTAGCTTCAATTCAACTAAATCAATTAAAAACCTCAAATCTTTGTTTAAATAAGTCGATTTAACTTTAACGCTATATTTTTATTATTATTGAAAAATTATATTCCCCCTTCTTATAAATTTTGTATTTCTTTTTTTAACCCAGTTCAACAATTTTTGAAATTTCTCACTAAAACCAAAAACACGATGTGTGCTTTTTTTAAAAAAGTATTTTTAATAAGTAATGAAGAAAGTATTTTGTGTATAATTCGAAAACAGTTCATCGACAAATTTAGCGCTGAGATATTTAAAAAATTTAAATTTCTAAACTTAATATTCTGCCAAATTATTCTTGAATTGCTTAATCTCTACTCTAAGTCTAACAAGGGAGACTAGGGAAGTGTGACTCGCCAATTTTGAAATAAACTAGTGGGATGTATGCCTTATGCAGAATAATTTTGGGGGGCAACATTCGTTTCGGCTCATAGAAGGTCCTATGAGAGATAAAAAATAATTCAATATATAGAAAAATCGGTATTTTATTACTTCGATGCAGACTATAAGCTATTGTAATTATCTCATACTCCAATTAATTTGCAATTAATTGGTTAATTAATTAATTACCAAATTAATTAACGAATTAATAAATAATTAATAAATTATTAATTAATAAATTAATTTCCAATTTCATACTCCAGTTAATTTGAAAAATTTTTAAAAAAAAAATTTAAAAAATTGTTGGCAATTTTTTTTTTTAAATTAACCTAACAGGTTTTTCTGAAAAACTACAGATATATAAAATTTTCGAAATCAATTTTGACAATAAATATGCATTATATAGTACGTGAAAGTACCACAAAATTAATTGGAGTATAGTATAATTACAATAACTAATAGTCTGCATTGAAGTAATAAAATACCGATTTTTCTTACATATTGAATTAATTTCTATCTCTCATAGGACCTTCTATTGGCTGAAACGAATGTTGCCCCCTAAAAGTGTTCCTCAAAAGGCATGCATCCCACTAGTTTATTTCAAAATTGGCGAGTCCCACTTCCCTAGTCTCCCTTGTAAGAAACCTCCAAAAACTCCCTGTTTAGGTTTTAATTATGTTCTTATATTTATGTAAAAATTTAAGAAAATCGTCTCCCTCTCTCTCTTTATTATAATAACTAGCCACCTAAGGCGGCCAGCTGTCCGCCACTCTGAAGGTTTTCACAAATAAAGTTTTTTAAAACATAGCAGGAAATCTGAAGATTAGTGGACAATTAAAAGGCCTGGTTTCTTAGGACAGGACGCCGTCAGCTGGAAATCAGCGCTAACCTCTGATTGGTCCATTTGTGAGTTTGATAGTATACGTCATCGAACGCTCATCTTGAACTACAATTGCCGTCCAACTCAACTGCAGTTGGATTACAACGTGACGTTAACCACAGAAGCAATGGCGGACTACATCTAACAGCACATTAAAATCAGAAAAGATTTTGACTTTGACATTAAACATAGCTTCTTCATTAAGCATAGCACTCTTCATTTAGCTCAGCTATAATGTGTTTTTTCTTGGACAAAGTCATTATTTGTTCTCTAAAACACTGGTCGACAATCACAAAATCAATACAAATTCAAAATAAATATTTGTTTACGTTATTAACGCATGCGTAATGAGAGTTAATGTCTGCGTTGGACCGACTGCTCACGCTGAGCTAACAAAAAAGTATTTTTTTGGCGTCAGCTCTACGTCAACTTTCCGCTGACGCCCAGATAAGGCGCTAGTTCTAAGAAACCAGGCCTTGAGCTAACAAACCAGTATTTTGTTGGCGTCAGCGCGACGTTGACGTCCCGCTGACGCCCAGATAAGGCGCTTGTCCTAAGAAACCAGACCTAAAGTGTTCCTGTCCAGCAATTTTGTCTTCATATCCAGTTCTGCTGCAGATGTGTTATAGCTCTTGAGGATGTTTGAAATTATATAGCTACAACGCTTAAGAAAAAAAAAACTAAAATGCTAAATACATGAAAAGAACACGAAAACGAATAAATTTTTTATGGTATCAATTTCTATTTCTATATAATTTTTTATAGTATCAAATTCTATTTCTATATATGTTACGTCAAGCACTCAGGTATTATAATTTGATCTAGTTGTGCTTGTATAATTTTGATCTAGTTGCGCTTTCTACGTCATTTTGTTAACATCGTTTGGTTTGTTATTTAACATCGTTTGGTTTGTTATTTCTAAGTTAACTTTCAAAAAATTGGCTGGCATCAGCATTTTTATTCTTTAAGTTGTTTATTTTTTCTTTTGGAATTCGTTCCTTTTTAGCGAAATGTTTTTCAACCTAATCGAATTCTTTGCCGACTGTTCTCTGTATATATAAAGAAAATAAAGTAAATATTTTTAAAGTGTTGTGAAAAGAATTTTTAGTTGTACAAAGTACTACAATATCGCTATAAAAATTATCGTCTTCGCTTAAGAAAAAAAAATAGAGCGTGGAAAGAAGAAGAAAAACTTATTATAACAATTATGAACAGCGACAAATATATCAAAGCGAAGCGTTCTATTTACGTATCGAATATGTTGCCACATTTTTAATACAAAAGTTAAACTTTTCTCCACTTTAATAAATGTAAACTAATGCGAACTTTATAATTTAATTATTATTAATTCCTTCGTATATTATTGGTTTAAGTTGTCGAAAATTAATATTTCAATTGTGAGGTTCGCATTAGCATACATTTATAAGAGTGGGGAAAAGTATATGCATTTTTTAATAGTTTTTTGAATATGGCTCTTTGAAGACGAAAAAGCAGACGAAAAGCATAGACTTACAAAATGACTGATAACTAAATAACTAATCAAAATTTTTGAAAAAGAAAAAAAATACTTCTTCATTATGTCAAAACACAATTATGGGCCGAGTTTCGTGCCCGGGCGAGGCTTCTGGGGCGATATATTGTGATTACAGACACACACACACACACGCACACAGCCGCGTTTATTATTATGTATAGATAATAATAATAAAAAATTAAAACCAAATAAAGAAACTAATAAGTGACAAGTATTATTTTAGCTTATCTTTTGAAGGTCAAACAGTTAAACCTTCCTTTTAGGAAAATTGTGCAAAAAAGAGCTTATTTACCACTTACACCTATTCAGGAGAAAATTTTCAATTTGCTTAATTGCAAGAGATAAAGTAAACGGACCACAACAAAAAACTACAACGTATCCATTACACAGAATAAGTATTTCCTACTTGTGTCAAATGCCAAATTGGTGCAATGCCAATTGTTCCAAAGAGAAAGACCAAACAATCATTTCATCAGTAGACTCCGTAATCCCATTTCTAATTACATGATTAATCTTTCAATTGTTTAGGCAATAACGAGGAAATAAATAAATTTTATTCTAATATATTTTCTTATAACGCTACATTTCGATTGCGATAGTAATTAAAAATTTTATTATTTCTATTAATAATACTAATGCTTATAAGGATTGTAATAATAATTATTAGGGAGAAAGAAGCGGAATTATTCTTTTCCTTTTAAATTACCTTTAACTTTGCAAGGAAGTGCAGGTTGCTTTGTCATTATTCATTTTTATTTATAAATTTGTTGCACAGTCTTCGCATTTAGAATCGTTATCGATAATAAATCACGTAGTTAAAGCGAAAAGAACAGTTGCAGCTGTCACTTTAAATTTTATCACTTTCTTGCTGTAAATAAGTGCGTGATTTATTTACTAAGATTAAATGCTGGTTTGCAAGAAGTTACGTATTTCTTACGCAAGAGTATCTGACATTCGTAATTTTAAGAAAATTACTAACAACCTGACTTTCCTTTTCTGCTGATTTTCTAAAGGAAAAATGTCTCCCTGTTTTTTCCTTTCTATAATTTGAACTACATTTAAGTATTAATTTAGTTTTTTCATAATAATAATAAATTTATCATGCAGATTAAAAATTAAAAAAAAAATAATAACAAAAATAACATAAGTAAAAAACTTAGAAAGGACATCTGTTTGAGCTCAACTTTTAATGTTCATAATTTAAATTTCATCTCAGTCACCACATTTTCTCGTGAGCAATTTTAAACTTGTTCAATTAATGACTACTTTTCATATTGTATTAAATTGCTACTTAAATTGCTACTTAATATTGCTGTATTAAATTCAAACTCTATTCATTCGGTTTTAAAAAGAGGTTTTTTTTGCATTCATATCTTTGCATTAATAGAAATTAGAACACTACCAGAAATGAGATTCGATTTTAGAATTCACTGCATGAAATAAATACATCTCTGCAAATGTTTTGACTGATGAATATATTACAAAATTGTTAAGAGGCTTTGTCTTTAAAAAAGAATTTTCAACCTGGTTATAAATGTTCACTGAGACAATTTGCTTACATATTTTTTTTCTAAAGTTATGATATAACGTAGAGCGTGTTTTGCATGTTAAAGTTATAAGAATTTCTTGAAAGAATAAACTCTATTCCTCCGAATTACAATACATTAATAATTGATAACCATCACTTTAAACTAACATATTTTTAAAAAATCTATAATGTAATTTTTATATAAATATCAACAAAACATTTCCACTAACATAGTCCTAAGAAATTTATGGTACAGGAGGAACTCAACTCTTTTAAATATTACATTTATTAGGTACTATTTTTACAAATGAGTTTAGATTTTGAAAACTGAGAAAGCTAAGTCAATATTAAAAAAAGGTACGGACAATGCAAGCACTTATATCAGTGATATATAACAAAGGAGTTTACTCATTAACAAACTTCACAATTGTTAGACAGCAAAATGTGATAAAAAGATAAAGGCTTTTCATGTAGTTTTGATATCTTAAGCAGGATATATAAAAGTAGATTGATTTATAGTAAGCTGTAAACAAAGCATATTAGTCGTGATAAGCAGGCGGTTTGTCTTACGATTTTGGGGTTCAACTTCAAATAATAGATTTATTCCAGGATTAGGCATATTTTATATTTTTTCATAAAATACATTTTTGAAGGTTAAATACATTATACTAATTTGGAAAATTTATTAAGCATGTGTTTAAATTCTTTTAGTTTTTAGGCTCATTTTTAATAGTTTAAGACATAATATTTTTTTATGTATGCAATTTTACAGTAATTTGTTTTATTTATTTTAAGTCATTCACTATATTTCTTAAAAAACTTAACAAATTGAATCAAAATCATAGTAGAATTCCAATATGCTACATTTAAAAGTATTTAAAGCAAGAAATGTTACATTCAGTAATAATTTATAATTTTCTATTCAAGGTTTTAACATGTTTGCTGAGTAGATTTATATGCAAGTTTTCCTACAATATTTTAGGCAGTAAAAAGGGTATTCATTTAAAAATTAGATAATTACTATCAGTAGAATTTACCAGTAGAAAATTATAAAATTAACTAGATTTTTTATTGAAAGTGAAATGCATTGAAAAAGCTTTTAAATTTGTGAATAAATAATATCTAATACTTACTGTAAAAATTTGTGTACTTATCAAAATATTCATTATGATGCTATTCCCTTTTTAGGTGTTTTGATATTATTATTTATTTATTTGACAGTCATGTGGTGACTTTTAGTCATGGAGTTTAAACTGCATTAAATACACTAAGTAAAAAGGATTTGCTTTATATAAATATCTACAATATTGTGCTTAGTTATATTGAAGACTGTAAATAATGTGAAAATAATATATTAAAAAAAATAACGAGTTTAATTCACGAGAAAATGTTATTACTCAAAGCACAAATAAGTGGATGAAATTCCTTTCGTTTCCAGAAAGATAAAGGGATGTGCAATGAGAAGTGGAAATAAATTTATAAATTAAAAATAAATAGTTTTGATGTAGAATGTTTGAGTATCACTGTTGCTATTGACAAGTTTAAATACCAGCGATAAATTATTTCTACTTTTCAGACTAATTATTTATTTATTTTAAACTATAATTCTTTATTTTAAAGTATTCGTTGCCCTGTTCTAAAAACTGTATTAGGAAAACTATTTTATCACGTTTCAAATAATAATAATAATAAATAAAAAAATTAGAGCAGAACTTAGAAAATAGAGCACAGAAAGAAGATGGCATTAAATTAACAACATTTAACTACTTAGTTAGTTAATCAGTGCGGAAAAATTCACAGTATTTTTAAAAGAACTAAGAATTAAATGTTTTTAATGTTGCAATTTTAAAGATCATCACTTCGTCACATGATGAATTACCTATTTGTATCCCAGTTAACAAATAGGTAATAGGCTGACAGGAAAATTAAAAAAGTATGAATACTCTATAATTAGGAATTTGATTCTGAATATTACAAAACTTTAATGCAAAGAAGGAGATCTATAGCCGTGTTTAGGGCAACAAAAAAAAGTGTTCAGAACGCATGTTTTCTGCTCTCTCGAAATCAGGCATCAAGGTCTCTATTTCGGTGCCGGAAACTACATCGATTAATCGATAACCTCATCGGTTGTGGTAGTTCAATCCCTGTTACCCCTATCTCGGCACCCAAGTGGCTGTTACTAATAAACAAATCACTGGATCTCTCTCTCATCTCCATTTATGAAATTATGCTAAAATTCGTCTACCTGTCCCACATGCTAAGCTCAATTTTTCAATTTTCATAATGGTATTTTATGAAAACTTTAGTCCTTTTATTCTGCATTTTAAAGGAAAACTACCCACGTTTCTAAATACCTTAATACATATTCGAATTAAAAAACATTGATTACACTAAGTAGGACTAGAAAATAGTTCTCGATGCAATTTTTTTAGTTTCCACAGGGCAAAAAATTTTGGATCAAATTACGGTAAAAAGTACATGCTACTTTTTACAGTAAAGTTCGTTTTTACCAAAACATGCGACGAAATAAAAAAATCTGATTTATCGTAATTTTTACAGCAATAAATACAGTAGAATACCGAATCCCTTTAATTATATAAATATTACTGTAAAAATTACGATATAATATTTTAATATAGATTTTACGGATGATGCAATCAAGATGCCGGTACTTTTTACCGTAATTTGATTTTCTATTTTTGCAGTGTGGAAAGCAGTGAACTGTTAGGAAAAAAAAACAGCGTAAAAATAAAGTTATCGGAATTAAAGAATTTTTTTGTTATTTTTTAATTCGTGATTCTGATAATAAATATTTGTTTGTGATTTCGTTTATGTATGTGAGTATCATTTCCCTTTTGACAGATTGTTAAAATTAAAAAGCAAAAAACATGTGATTGGAGAACAAAACTTTAATAATCCATTCGAGTATTTTAAAGCGTGAATTTATGAAAAGCGAATACGGAGAAGCTTACTGAATTAATATTTCATGATTATCATTTCACACATATTAGATTAAATGTATGTTTGCTAAATTAATGTTTCTTAGTTCGTAAGATTTTGAATTGTGAATTAATTAAAATTCTTTAGAACTACTTTAGTAAAATATATAGATATGTATGCATTTAATTACATTTAGAATATTGAAGAAAACTTCTATGGATTTTCTGAAGTCATACATAGTATTTAATCGTTCGAATCACGTACATAATTTTTAGAGCGAGAATCATACTTTTAAATCTAACTTTTTGTTCGATAAATTTGATCTAAAAGCATTTGAACCATCGTAACATAAAATAATTCAAAGATTTATATAAAAGGTTTATACACTAATTATATAATTTATAACTTTATTAAGCGTTGACAAAACAAATAAAATTTTACTGACTTTAATACTAATTTTTGTAGAGCACTGTTAGCAGTCAGCAATTATTTTTTGCTAGCTGGTTATCATTTTTATTCATATTTACAAGTATTCCTTAAAAATTCTTTAAATACAGGCTACGGGGTTACGGAGTTGAACATTAGTAGTCGTAAACCCAAAAATTGGGTCGGCTGCTCAACGACAGAGGTAAAAAATAACAATAACAGTTATATAAAATATTAGTAATATAAAATTATAGTTATATAAAATAATAGTAAAATATAAAATATTATTTATACTACATATTTTATTCGAATGATACTATTTGCGCAGTAACTAGATTTTGCTTGCTTTTCAATTAATGCCTTGCTAATGAAATTTTTTTCCACTAAAAATCTTTTAACTAAAAATTTAGTTGTTTTTTAAAATTGCAAACTTCATTATCATAAAATATTTAGCTTATAGCAACTAATTTCTAGTATAAAAAAAACAGAATTGAAACATACTAGATATTTAAATATTTTTTTCCGAAACCATTTTATAAAAATACATATGAAACCATTGCTCCGATGCAGATTTATCATAATACATTAAATAAATTGATCCTCAAAGGATACTAATCGATAAGCCACTATAAGTGAATTTAATTTGTATAAAAATGACAGATATCGGAGTTTAACATAAAGCACCCCAAATCTATGCTTCATTTACTTCGCAACAGAAGATCGAAAATCATGATCAGAAATTTTGGCACTCACCCACACAATACTAACATCTTCTATTCAGAAATATTCCACATGCAAATTCTTTAAATGACAATCAATGTTTTCAGCATTATCTCTTCTACCGGTTATTTTTATAAAATCATGCAACGCATAATAAAATGCAAAATATGCGAACAAAAATTTTACCTAATCACCCTCACAACCATCCATGCTAGGGCGGATGGGGAGAATCGTGTACCTGCTCATCTCTTTGCGCAGATGAATTTCGGGATGCAGAGGGATGAAGGACTACTCTCAACACAGGGTTACAGGAAGGAGTTATCAACATCGCCAAGCGGACAGAGTGTCGCCAATAAGGGGTTATGCATACATAACGCTATCACATACTTTATGTGTGTAAAGGAGGTAGAAACTTCATAGTGTCTAAAAGGTGCCCTTTAAAATCCTCATTAGCTTATGGATGAGCTATTAAATATTTTTATAATTTAAAATTGAGAAAAATTACTTGTTTTGTTCGAATTCAGTATTTTTGGCGTGACTAATATGTTTTATTAATTTTTCGGACGTTAATTTCATGACATATACGAGTGATTTTATTTTCTCCAAAAGAGAAAATTCATTCATAGAAGGATAAATGCATTTTAATCTAGCATTTTTTTTTCTCATTATTTATAGTCATAGTACAATATCATTTTATGTTTTTAAGAACAAATACCCTCAATAATTTCAATGTGATTAATTTCCATTAATTTTAAATGAAAGTGTAATTAAATTTGCTACGCATGCACTGTAAAAAATGGATACTCGAATTTCACAAAACTTTCTTCGTTTTTGACGAAAAAGTTTCCTTGTATAGGCTCCAAATGAACATTTCGTCAAAGTGACGAATTTACAATCGTCACTTTTTCAATGAAATGAATTTTGTCAATAAAAAAATATCTCGTCAGTTTTCTTTTTCCAAAAAGAAAAAAAAAACTCGTAGTTCTTAATGTATTAAACTTTTCTAATAATCACTTTATCATGGGCACCATATAGCTGGGTCTATGTCACCTTAATACCACATTAAAGACAAATGAAACAGAGAGTGAAATTGCCCTACGTTCAAAGCGGGATTCGAACCCGGGATCTCCCGGTACGAGACTGATTCCTGGTCCACCTTACATCCGGGTGGCTTAAATCGTCACTTTATTTTCGTTCGTCTAGTCTTCATCCTAGTTTCACCAGCAATGTCCTACAATGCACTACAATGAAGTTTCGAGTTAATTTTTCTACAAGGAAATCATGGTGTTTTTACCAAAAACGTTATTCTGAATAATTTAAAAACCTGACTAGCCATTATAATGCTATGGGTATATTTGTTGTAACAAAATTACGTTGATAGTTGTTGTGGGTATATTTGTAGGGACTATACTTTTTATTTATACAATTATAAAGATGACAGGGGAAGCTTTGTAGAAATTTTTGGAATATTTGTTATAAATAGTAGAAATTAATAGAAATGATTTAAACTTGACTAATTGGTTGGCTTAAAACTTAATTTGCTAAGTAACTTATTATATTGATTCTTGAATTTCTGTTGTAAAAAAATAAACTACAAATTACGGAAAGGTACGATGACAAATAATTTTAAGTTACCTCCAAAACACTAAACACTGTAGATTAATCACGTGATATTGAAGAGATCTTCTAAAAATCAGGATCTTTTAACAAATTCATGCTATTTAAGCATAGTCCCTAACACGCTCAACGTCAATAAGCAATGGTATGGTCAATTTAAAAGGAAAGGATGTCATTTTTTTCACAGATCATGGTTGAATTTATCCAATTTAGTTCCTTTATTAGAAAAAAAATGGAATGTGTGAAATGATGGAGATAACGCATCCCACTCTTTGTGAAAGGCTTCATTCATATTTGACTGGAATGGAAATAGTGCCTATTGTTTAGCCTGTAATTTATAACTGTATTTTCAACTTATAATTGCACTAATTAAAGAACATTCTTGAAATTTTATATGAAGAAGAAAAGCTTAAAATTGAATTTACATTAGATGTACTTACATTTGATTTCAATTATGTGAGCACTAATTTTGATTAACTCTCTTTAAATATACGTACTTTTCTAAGTAAATTTAATCAAAATTCGGCATAATTTACGTTTAGGTATGAAGCAAAGTTATTATACAGAAGCAAGTTTGAATTTTGCAAATGTTGTAATGCATCCTATATTGGATTTTCAACATCGGAGCACTGATTTTTCTTATCTCTTCCTAAATATAAATACTTTCCTCGATAAACTTCATCTAAGTTTTACTAAGTTTTAAATATATGCTTATGTATTAAGATAAATTATTAGATTGAGAGGAAGATTCGAAAAAAGTTATAAAACTTACATTGGATTTTAATTATATGAACATCGATTTTAATTAACTCTTTTTAAATGTTCGTACTTTTCTAAGTAAAGTTTAAATAAAAATTTGGCATAATTTAAGCTTATGTATAAAACGTAGTTATTATACAGAAGCAAGTTTGAATTTTGAAAATGCTGTAACGCATCCCATAATGGATTTTCAACATCCGAGCACTGGTTTTTATAATCTGAAAATAAGTAAAAATAATTTCCTCGATGACTCGTTTTATAATAATATATGCTTTTGTTTAAGGATAATTTATAATATTGAGAAGAAAATTTAAAATAAAAGTTATAATTTAACTTACTTTGGATTTCATAATTTTCACTTAATTTAGATAAGTGGTTTTTATAGGTGGAAAACCTTAAAAAACTATTTAACAACTATAACTATTTAGCTACTATAACTATTCAACAACGATAACTATAACTTATAACTATAACTTATAACTATAACTTATAACTATAACTTATAACTATAACTTATAACTATAACTTATAACTATAACTTATAACTATAACTTATAACTATAACTTATAACTATAACTTATAACTATAACTTATAACTATAACTTATAACTATAACTTATAACTATAACTTATAACTATAACTTATAACTATAACTTATAACTATAACTTATAACTATAACTTATAACTATAACTTATAACTATAATTATAACTCATAACTATATTAACTATAATTATAACTTAACTATATTAACTATAACTATAACTTGTAACTATATTAACTATAACTGTACTAACTATAACTTTATAACTATATTAACAACTTATTCAACTATTTTCCTATAGTTAATTTCTTATAAATTTGAATATTTTGCACGAATGGTAGTTTAATATTTAATTTAATCGTTATTTAAAACTCGCATCAAAGCTTAGGGGATTACCAAAAACTGAAGAAATGATTTGGTTAAATGCTCCATGAAGTTTTATTGCAAAAAATCTTTAGCTTGTTTATTTAATGAATTAAAACAAATAAAAATGATTTACTTTCTTTAAAATTCTTAAACAGGCCGTTAAAGTCAGCAGAATGGTTTCGTAAAGTATAAGCTGAGGTATCACATTTTGTTGAGTATATCTATCTGGTGATTGCGTTGACAGAACTACTATTTTCTCTTAAATGAACTTTCTAAAAAGAGCAAAGAGAAAAGAATTAAAAAAGCAGCAGTTGTGAAAAGCGATAAATGGCAGGGTGAGAAAAGCGGTAAACAGAAGAAAACTTGACGAAATGAAAGCTACAAGACACTACACATGATTTAAGTAAACTTCCAGGACAGAATACCATTTTCAAATGGAAGGGTAAACAACTGGAGACGGGAACACAAACATGTTTCTAAAAAAATCATCCTCATTTTCCTCAATCTTTTCCACAAACAGTCCCTTAGGTGGAAAAACTGACAGCTAAATTTTAAATAATGGCATAATTATAAATAAATTTTGTAAAATACTGAATTTACATTTGAATTTTTATTTTAAAAAAAACTGTCCGACAAATTAATACGAGTATCCTACATTAAAAATATCGTTAAAACAGTATTTGTTTTCACAATCTATATAGTCCTATTTTTAATTGATGACAAATTTTAAGCCTTGCAGGATTTCAATTTTATAGATTATTTATTTATCAATTTTATAGATTACTATAATATTAAAAAAACATTAAAATTAGTACTAGTATTAAAAATTAAAAAAATTAAAAAACTTTCAGTAGAAAAAATGCAAGGCAGTTCTTATCGTATAAATTAAAAAATATATATATTCAAATTGGAAAAGGTGAATTTTGTTATTTTTAATATAAAATAAAGAAAATGACGTTTTGCAATTTAATTAATAAGTAAGAAAAAAATAAAATAACACGTTATATTAATAAAAATATTAAGGTAATTGATTTTGTAACTTTTGCTTTAGTTCAGATAAAATGTTTGCTTCGGTTACAAATCAAATTGGCTAGGGCATATTATTTTTCAAAAATGGAATCAATAACTGCCCTAAAAATACAAAACTATTTAGAATAAAATATTTTTGAGAAATACGTGTTGAATATGTTGGGGCATAGAACAGCATACGTAGTAGCGTTTGTGCACGGAGCATATAAAGAATCTTGGAATTATGCATAAAAAAGTGTACATAAACTAAAACTTATTATATATATTTATTTCATTTTTTTCCTTCAAAATTTTATATTTTAGTGACTTTATAAAAAACATAAATCTATATATTATGTAATTAACCCTAAATACATGCAAGAACATTAGAAATTTCAACTCGTTAAAATTGAGCTAATAAAAAATGCTTTAAATTATTTGTTAAAGTTTTATTTATTGTTTAAAAAATATATTTGGTATATTAAAATTTTTTATCAGGATGAATGCTTTCTAATACAGCATTACGTGTTATTTACATTAAAGTAATGAAGGTAATCACTGAGAAAAAAAGTGTCAAAACTACTAGCGTATTGTCAAAACTACCAGAATACATTAATATTTGGAAATTTTTTCCATATTTCTGCTTTAATGGGAACACAGAAAAGTTTGGTAATTTTTACCGAAGTGTATTCGTAATGAATGAAACTAAAATAATTCCACTTTTTTTAGTTGTTATTATTTTTTGTCAATTCTGATGGCGGCTATACATTATTAGATTAAATAAAACATGTTTTAGTTGTTCATTTCATCAAAATAAAGATTGTATTGAGTATCATTTGGCATAATGTTGTTGGCACAATTTACCACAATCAAATTTTGCCACTATCAAGTGATCTTTATATTCAAGTCATTCATAACTGGCACTTATCCTTTTCCAGGGCAAGTAAAAAACCTTATTCCACTGAATCTATATTAAAACAGCACAGTTTTTATCTATTTTTAATATATACCAAAAGTACTAATGGTACCGATATTAGTATATTTTGTCATCGATTAATTTGTCCCAATAATCATAATATTGAAAGTGATTAATAATCAAAATTAAATAAGCAACACTGACTTCAATATTAGTATGGCGATTTTTTATGCTAACTCCAAAATGAATTGGTAAAATTTCTCTAATTTTACTTTTTTGTACATAGTTTATTTAGTACATGGATTATTTTCTATTTCAATCAGGACCTATTAGCCAAATTATTTTATAAAAATGGTGTTAATAATACTATGGCATTTTTTTACGCCTTTAATTAATTAATTAGTACTATTTTCACTGTTAGTTTTGCTTTTCAGTACGTAACTTATTTTTTGAATCACAAATGCCGTTGATTTTAAATTATTTAGTTTTTTATAAATACTTTTTAAATCAAAAATAAAAACAAAATAAGGTAAAATAGTAAATTAGTTCAACTCCGTAGGCTTGTAATTTTGAATCCAATCCAGAAGACAAGAAAATCCGGGATCAAGTATTGGAGGAAATGTTTGCCTTAGTGGAGGACTATTTGATGGAACTAACCCGCATTTGCGTTACATGGAGAGGAAGACCACTAGAATCTCCCACGGTTAGCCTAACGGCAAGGGGACTCTAACCCATGATCCGTCAACCAGTGAGGATATTTCACATCAGCACTGTCGTCGGTGCAAGCCGGATGCGGAATTCGTATCGACTGGGATTCGAACCCGGTTCACCTCATTGGAAGGCGAACGCTCTATCCCCTGAGTCATCGTGGCTCTAATGCTGTTTATTGACTTTATCTGACTTAGTGAATGAAAAATAATTAAATATTAAAGTGCGTGCAATAAACTTTTTTCTTGATCAAATAAAGATCTAAGCAAGCAAATATTACTGATGATATCTTCAAAAATATTTAAGAAATTGAATTGTCTATAGTTAAATTTAAAACACTTAACCGATCAAAAAATTCCATTTCGATTTTCGCTTATCCCGCTTGAACGGCTCTATTGTCGATAGTGATCCTCCTCGTGGCTTCGAACTATCTGTATGCAAAATTTCGTCCCTTTCGGATGGATGGTTTAGAAGTCAATAAAAGACAGACAGACTTTATAAACCCCCCCTATATATATATATATATATATATATATATATATATATATATATATATATATATATATATATATATATATATATATATATATATATATATATATATATATATATATATATATATATATATATATATATATATATATATATATATATATATATATATATATATATATATATATATATATATATATATATATATACAAGAAAACACGAAGAAAGTTAAGAAAAACAATAAGTTTCATTTATTGCGCTTAAGCTGCAAGTAAACAGAACTCATTAGATAAGTGCATAACGAAGAATAAAACAAATAAAAATAATAGACATATGAAAAAGGGGGGGGGGAAATAATAAGTAAAAAATAACAAACAACAGTTTATTAAAAATAATAATAATAATAAATTTAAAAATAAATAAATAAATAAATAAATAAAAAAAATTATGAAGTGTTAATTAAAAAACCGGAAAAAAAAGGATATAATCTTTTCTTCAGCCCACACGATTATATCCGCAAAACAGAGTGCTTTCTGATATTGTATCAATAAAGCCAAAGCTAAATAAATTAATACAATAGTGTGAGGAGCACTCAAAATTTTTTTTTAAAAATAACAACAAATGAAATAATTTATTTTATTATCTGTTTTTACATGTTATTTTTACTTATTTGTACTTTTTGTGATCTATTTAATTTGTTGTTATTTTTAAAAAATTTTTTTGAGTGCTCCTCACACTACTGTATTAATTTATTTAGCTTTGGCTTTATTGATACAATATCAGAAAGCACTCTGTTTTGCGGATATAATCGTGTGGGCTGAAGAAAAGATTATATCCTTTTTTTTCCGGTTTTTCAATTAACATTTCATAATTTTTTTTATTTATTTATTTATTATTATTTTTATTTATTTATTATTATTATTATTTTTAATAAACTGTTGTTTGTTATTTTTTACTTATTATTTCCCCCCCTTTTTCATATGTCTATTATTTTTCTTTGTTTTATTCTTCGTTATGCACTTATATATATATATATATATATATATATATATATATATATATATATATATATATATATATATATATATATATATATATATATACATGAGCACAGGGTGTTTATAAAGTCCCTGACGCATTTTGATGTTTAATAACTCATAAAATAATAAAAATAGATTAAAATTAATAACATAAATGGTTAGATAGACTCAAAAAGTTTCATGACCCTTGTCAATGAGCTTCCACGTATGCCCCCTTCGTCACACGGAGAACATCAAGTCGATAGTCAATTTCGCGCCAGGTAGCAGCAAGCATGTCGGCATCCACAGAGGCTATTGCCGTTGTAATTCTGGCTTTTAGGTCACCAATGTTCGACACGAAGACGACCGGCCTGTGTAAGGGGCAGGGAACTGTCCTTGCATCAGAAAGGTTTTGGGATCGAATCCCGGGCAAGGCATGGATGTTTCTTTCTCTCTATCTGTGTTCTATGTCCTTTCTCCTTTGTGTGTGAATGTGTGAATGTGACCCGCCCTATAAACGGGTTGTGGTAGTGCGACGTGGGCGACGCTGTTCCACCGCCGTGGCTTTGCCACAGGTGCCCACTGGGTAACGAAAAGAGAGTTAGCAGTTCTAGCACTTTCTGTGGCCAATGGACAATAGTTCCAAGTGCCCACCATAAAAAAAAATGTTCGACAAGATACTCCTATAAATGTTGTCCTTTATAAATCCCCAAAGAAAAAAGTCCAATGGCATTATATCAGGTGATCTGGGTGGCCAAGGAATTGGACCTCCTCGCCCAATCCATTTTCCTGGAAAATGGTCATTCAAAGAACTACGAACGATGATACCCCAATGAGGTGGCGCACCATCTTGTTGCAAAAAGACATGAAGCTCTTCTAATTGTGGAAATACGAAGTTTTCCAACATGTCTAAGTATACGACTGATGAGACCGTTTTTTCTGTAGGCGAGGAGGTTCAATTCCTTGGCCACCCAGATCACCTGATATAACTCCGCTGGACTTATTTCTTTGGGTCTATCATGAAACTTTTTGAGTCTATCTAACCAATTATGTTATTAATTTTAATCTATTTTTATTATTTTATGAGTCATTAAACATCAAAATGGGTCCGGGACTTTATAAACACCCTGTATATATACATATATTTTGCGATTTTTTTTCCAAAACTTTTTCGTAGTTGATAGCAATTTTGAGAGAAACACAACCAGTATTAATGTTGTTTTTCTTCTGAAAAAGAGTGCAATTTAGTAATTTTAAATTTAAAGCAAATTTATTATAAACCAATAAGAAATTGAAAAAAAGAAGCGAAACTTTCAGGAAATTTCTTGCCCTTGAATTACGTTAGTTTAAATATCTAAAGAGGAAATGGCCTTTATTGTTTCATTATTTTAATATCCTTTTCATGCGGTTGATTTTCAAATCTAAATCACATACTTCAGAGACATTTAAAAATCGATGCTGTAATAAGGAAATAGAAGCAACAAAATAACATCATCTGACCCTGAAATCTGTCGATAACTGACTCAATCTTTTGTTCTCACCCGTATTCTTTAGGAATGAATTTCACCTTTCTTGTTTTTTTCAGCTCATGAAACAATGTAGATTTCCAGATTAACAGATGTAAATTGCCAATTTTTGTCAATAGATGAAAACTGTACTTAAATGTAGATGAAATTTGTAGCATTTTGGATAGATTGTAATGTGGATTGAATGTTCGAATTGACAGAATTCATAACAATAATGGTTATTACTCGTGAATGGCAATTAAGTATATTTACTATTAAATAGCTGCTTTCGGTGAGGTTTTCACAGAACTATACAGTCAAATAATTGTGAATAACTCAAGTTAAAGGAAATAAAAATTTAATTTAGTTGCTATTCTGAAATAGAAATATAATATCTGTATGTAGAAAAGGGAATGTGGTTATCAATTTCCAGCATATTTCAACTTCAGAATTTTTATTGATCATATTTTAAATTATTTTGTATTAATTTAGATTAAAATAAGTGAAAAAAATTATAGTTAGCATCTTTATAATGTAATGTTATGAATATAGCATGAAATATCAGTATCTTTTTCTATGTTAAAGGTAAAATTTTAAAATCACGGTTCCTTATACCAAGAAAATATATTTTCAAATTTGCACTTATTTAAAATTATTTAGGTCTAAGAGAAACAGTTATTCATCATTGATATTGTTTTATAAATTTATAAATTTTTTAATTTATAAAATCAATTACTAATAAATTTTTGAATATGGGTAAAAAAAAATTTAAAACTACTTTTTTTGGAATTTATATTTTAGTTCAAATATGATTCTAATAATCTAAAATTTTTTTTAATAACTATCAGATTGTGTTTTTTTAATTAAAAAAATGCCATTATATAATTTTGCTTGTAATTAGAGCGTCGGAAAAAAATATATAAAAGGGACTCCGGTGTCTGATCTGCGTCAAAGGGCTAAATTGTTTGTTTCGGAGATGATAGTCTTGAACAAATATTGTATGTTCCCCCACATTCAAATTTTATTAAAATTGAAAGTTTTTATTCTATCATCTAACATTTTACTAAGTATTTTTTATAAAATACTGCAAAAGGCTTATCATTTATTTAATTTTTTTACAATGCATTAATTAAATTGTTTTTATCGAAACCATTTCTAACAAGGAGGACTTTTTTTTTCTGAAAAAATGATCCTTTCGTTTCATGTGTATTGCAGTAAAAAAGTCAATTCAATTTGAAAGCAAGATTTTCAAAATTCACGATTTCCAATATTTCTTATGTGTATTTAAAAATATTTCGTGCATTATTCCTCAAATTTTTAAATTCTTATAGCTTATAAGATTTAAAAATTTAAGCTATTGATTTTCAGTGGAAGCCAACTAACCCCTAGACTAATTAACTCAATACAGGTTTTAACTCATTTCGTGAAGAGAAAAAAGGAGACCCTACGTACGAAAAATAACGCATTTTGTTTCTCTCTGAGTATTGTGAGTAAATGTACAATGCATGAAAAAAACAAAAATAAACGAAAATACTTCAAGAACTTTTGATGTAATGATCGGATTTTCACTTATCTGGACTCAATCTTAATGGTTCGAAGGCCTGAACATGCTAATTTTGTTAGTGCATGCAATGTTTTAAGTGACAAAATCAGACACAAAAGCGTACTTTCTCTGAATAAACATATCTTTTTTTTGACGAATTCGGATTTCTGACCCCCAAAATATAGGAGCCAGTAGCAGTTTGGGAAATGTGATCCTAATAGTTTGGTCCCAACAGCGATCCAAAGTTTGGAGCCACTAATGCTAGTTTTTGCTTCTTTCGTCACATCTCGAGAACTTTTTAGCAAACTAAAAACTTTTTTGCACACAATTCTAACATTCGATCATTTATAGATAATTCAAAGTATGTTTTTTTAATAAAGTCTTTATTATGTTTTATTATTTTACTTAATAATAGTAGAAAAAT
The DNA here is from genome assembly GCF_982258835.1 of Parasteatoda tepidariorum. Lineage (NCBI taxonomy): Eukaryota > Metazoa > Arthropoda > Arachnida > Araneae > Theridiidae > Parasteatoda > Parasteatoda tepidariorum. The sequence continues at coordinate 36,508,640 of NC_141762.1, read as the reverse complement.
TTTGAATTGAAAGGTTGTAGGAAAGTAGTTTTTAATGATAAAATACAAAATTCGAAAGAAATCGATCGAATAGTTCTTGAGGAATGGAATTTTAAATATACGGCGAACTAAAAACTAAGTTACTCCGAAATTTCTCTGTCTGCTCTCCTGATCAAACTATATGGGTGACCATATTATCCAGATTGTGGCTAATCCCTCCCCTATAATTTGAGAACCAGAAGGCCGATGATTATGGGCCAAACAATTATTCAAAAATTCCGATTAAACATATGGAATAATTATTTCCAAATAAAACAGTTTTGCGGTTGTAGGTTTATTGTAAGATATTCTCAGTTTTATGCTTGAGGTAAAAAAATGTGTTGCCATACATTTAAATTTAACTACAGTATTTTTGTATAATAATAATTTATCAAAATATATGTGACTGCTAAAAACTTCAGAATATGTAATAATAGTTAGAGATTGTAATTGCTCTTGTATTTTATAAAAATTCTTAAATATATTTTTGAATATTTTATTTGACACAAATAAAACTTAAGTAATCAATAGTTTTAAACTATTAAACTAACCTTAAGAATTACTTAACTTAAAAGTTATTTATACTCTAAAACATAAATAGCCACAAGTTATTATTTTCATTTATTTGGTATTTGAATCTCTTTGGTTTTAGTACTTTTTTTGCGTTTTAGTTTGAATACATGTTTAAGCCGTAAAAGCAAGATATTTCTGTCCGTCATAATATTGCTATAATGTAAATTTATATTGAGATCCGGAATTGATGCAGAATAATTGCTTTTGGCTGAAGTGGTGGATAACAGCAAAAAAAAAATGTCCACTTGTTATAAACAAATATGTACTATTAATCTTTTCACGGAGGTGTTTTTCATTTGAAGACTTCTTTTCGTAACCGAACATTAATGGATTAATATTAATGAAAAAAGGAAAAAATGAAACTTTTAGCGTCATTTTTGGGAACCGTTTTTAGATAGCATAAATAAATATAAAAATTAAAGATGTTCTAAACATCATCATATGCTTACAAAATTTTTTTTACCTTTTGAAATTGAATTGGAGTAAATTATTTATGAGTATTCTTTTCTTTTTGGAATATCCGGAAAAAAGCTTTGGATTAATTTATTATTTAAATGTTATTCGGTAAATATTTTAGTGAGTACAATAAGTAGCATACTTTTTTCTTTTGAATATTATGTAATGTTGAAGTTTGATAATATTTTTTTTCATTTTACTGCGTCATGAAATATCACGAATTTTTTCTTATTTTTTTCAATAAAAGAAAAAGTTTCCAAGCGAGGTTTTTCTTCAGGAATTTAAAAATAATACGCACCCTCTAGTTAATAACATAAATAAAATTCTAAGTATCTGGTTTAAGGATTTATAAATACTTCATAACTTTTTTTGAGAAAGACTAAGTAGAGCTTGTGCTGCCATCTATAAATTTGTTCGCAAAATATTTTTGTAGTTGAAAAACTAACAAATAATTAGAACGTAATTTAATTTATATTGTTTGCATATCCAACGAGTGTCAGATGCACATAGTATGCAATTAATATGTTCGATTAAATTGTGACAGTAATGGAGGGGGCTTAAATAACGTTTTCCTTCTGAAATATTGTTTAATCAATTGATTTTAATAATTATAGAGCTTTAACTTCAGAAATGCTTTAATCAGCTAATTTTAACGCTCTCCTTCCGAAGTATTGCTTTTAATTGCTGAAAACGAATGTAACGAAATTTATAGCAAAATATTAAAAAAATTGTTTATTTTCAAAATAACGAACTAATTTCTAAGATAAAACGACTGAAATGCATATTATAATTGGTTGAACGATATTATCACTTTATATTTAATCGGACTTTTCATTTTGCTTCTCGAATGCTCTACCATTAAATGAAATAGCGCTTTTTAGTAAATAATATGTTATTTCAATAACTGTTATGAGTTTGTAACATTTATTCATGATTGTTATGCTGATCTTGGCTTCTTTTTTACAAGCGTCATCTATGCTAATTATGAAAATAGCGCAAAACTGCAATATGATGAAACGGCACAATTATGGGAAAATGAAAGACGTTCATGATTTAATTTATGAATATTTAAAACATTACACCAACGTTGCATTATCTGGGCTCATAAAAATGAGTAAAAATTAAGAATCATTTATTGATTTTTATAATTTTCATCTAGGTGGCAAAATATCGCCAAATGGGCCTTATGAAATAGTTTATTAACTTCTCAATTAATTGTTCGTAAGCTATTTGTATGTTCTAAAGACTGTATGGCAAAAATGTTTATCTAGTTTAAAATTATAGATTTGCATCTAGCGTAAAGCAATTATTCTGTGGAGTTTTCTTTATTTTGCTTGGTGTAAAAGATTTGATAAACACTGACAATAGTGAGCAATCAATAAAATAGTATCACAGAAACAAGTTTTCTACCAAAAATTTAAGTTTTTATCACGGGAAAATTTTTAACGTAAAATTATTACAATACACAATTTTTTGTTACTTCGAAAAAGTTTTTAAAAGCAATAGGTCCCTCTTATAATTAAAAGATTTCTGAAAATTTGTTCAAACGAGTTTACACAAAATGCTTTAACCACAATAGACTCTAAGTAACAAAATCAGAGGCTGCAAAAGTTGGATGTACGCCAGGTTTTCCGTAAAAACAATCTTTAATATGCATTTTTATCAAAAATTGAAGCATCATTGTATTTACAAAAACAAAACCCTATTGAAATTCGATCACAGAACAGAAGGTGAAACAACAAAACAATTTTGATTGCAAGATGAAAAAGAATGAGATTGAAAGACGATTATTAGAAACACTCTCAAGTTTCGACATCCAATTAAATTTGTTATGATGTTTACTATATTCGCTTCCTCTATTCTAATTTGCCAGATTTCGATATCGTTTTGGTTTTTCCTTGCTTAAATATTAGTTTTAGACCCAAAATAAGTATATTTTTTGTTTTCATTTCTTAGAAAGGTTTCTAAAAATACTTATCAAAAGCAGTCTTTACGCACAACCTGTATATTTGGATGTATATCCTGATGCATACCTCAAATATTGTTTGGTGTTTTAAAATAGCTATAAATTTGAAAACGCTTGGGATTGTTTGTAATATGCATAGAAAATTCTGGGTATATATTAAAGATAAAATGCTAAGAAATATAATTGAGATTTCTTTGCATGCTTATCAAACTCAATACTTTTTTCTTTATTATCATATGCGGAAGCAAGTTTTTTCTCGGAAGTAAAACGATAGAATTTTTTTTAATTTCCTTCCGTGTTTTTAAAGTGACCATTTTAATTAAATGATAAATTCAAGTGGGCATTATAAACCATACGATAATTACTGTGTGTAGAACTTTTAGTGAAAAAAAAAGAACACATCTGAATGTTTGTGTCAGAAAAAAACAAATGAATACAAATGCAACTGGTAAACGATATTTATTTGCATAGTTCACACTTAGTGTTATGGTATATTTTTATATGTATAAATAACATATACATACGTATATACAAACATCGGTACACTGGGATAGAACAAATGCATTGGAAGAATTGTACAGAGTAAAAAGGATAGACGTAGCAACTGTTAGATTGTCATCTGTTCGAGTCCAGAGAGCACGTTTATACTTGTTGCTTAGCAACGTTTTTCTACCCCTCCCCAGAAAAAATGTTTTTATCTAAACATGTATTGCATGATTTGAATGCGTGTTGCAAGTTTATTTTTTTCATAGGTGAACTAATATGTGTGACGTTTATTGCAGGATTAGGATATTGAAAACAATACGCAATGTGAATTTGAAACAATAGCGTCTTTAAAACATACCTTTTGTTGCTTTTTTTCCTAAGGAAAAAAACGACCTAGGATTTTATCGTATTGAAGGCAAAAAAATAAAAAAAATACTGAAATACAGAATACTGTTTGCATTTTATAATACTGTAAGCTTTTTAAGTCAGATTCAAAGAAATCATATTAGAATATAGAAACTAAGAATTCGTCTTGTTTTCTTCCTCAGGGCATTAAAATTTATTTTTGGAATCTTCGCATCATTTTTGCAATACCTATCTATTAAAATGAAGTTAAGAGTAGTAAAATTATCTGACATCTTCATGATATTTAAAATGAAAGACATTAAAATTTCCTTACAAAACAAAACGATGCTAAAACCTAATATGCTGACGATTTTGTAATAAACGAAAATGTTTCCCGAAAGATTTTAGAAGTAAAATACTTTTTTAAACATCTTAAAAAAACATAGATTTATTTTTTAGGTACGAGTAAAATGTATCTAAAAAATATTTTAAAAATACTTAATTTAGTGTTTTTGAAAGGTATTTTGTAAATATCGTATATTTTAGCGGTTATTATTAAAATGGGAACCAATCAAGTAAAAAAATACGTATACTGAAATTGAAATAAGTCTTATTTGGCTTAAGAATTTTTTTTTTATTGTGACAAATAAAAAGACATTTTGAGGGAATTTCTTTTAACGTTTCTTCTTTGTTCTTAGGATTATACCCAGTGTTCATACAAGAAATGTACTGTAAGATAAACGAACAAAGTATTTATGTTTGTTAAACAAACAAATTTGTTATAATTGTTATAAAATATTTTTGTAAAATTATAGTGGCGTCATTATGTAGGTAAAAACTATCAAAGCAAAATTAAAAGTGATTTGAAAGAATGACTCAAAAAGTGGTTCACATTTACTTAAATGTTACGTTTCCAAAATTATACTGTAGAAACCATTTTGAGAATGAATAAAAAGTATAACGAACACATTTAGTGATTCAAAATACTTGGCAATAAAAAAATAAATAAGTAAAGGTGTATATTTTTCCGCAAGCCTTGCAATCCTTGCATTCAACTGGTAATTTTGCAATTATAGCAGAACTTTATTCAATTCAATATTTCGGAAACTTCAATTATTTATTTTTTAAATCGCATTTTCAAAAAAATATGCATGAAAATCATACGTTAAATATTGAATTATAAGGACCTTGCTTTTTTGCTCCTTAATTTTAACTTAATTTTATTAGAATTTAATTTAAAAATCAATTAAAAAATTACTAGCAATATAACATTCAAATCATGCAAATGAGCTAAATTACTAAGCAGGAAAATTGCATGGAAACATTTTCAAAATAAAAGAAAAATGCCTATTTAGGAACTATACAACTATTAAAAATATTTGGCACGTTTTGTACTACTAAAAAATAACAGAATAATTTTTCGAAAAGAGATTTTTTTAAATTTATCTATTAAATGCAGTTATTTTTAGATAGTTGTTTCCTTTCCAGCTTAGTGTAAAGAAAACGTTAAGATAACGTAAATAAATGAATTTTTCGTTTACATGTGCAATTTTAAAACATTTCACACTTGTAAAACATTTTACTCACACTTTACTAAAACGTAAATATCAATAAAAGAAACTAAAACAATAATAACAGCAAAGATGAATGATTAAACAATTAAAAATATCAATAAGGTATCAAATTTTTAACTAGTTTTTTTTTTATTCAGTAACGATTTGTAAATGCCTATAATAATCATAAAAGTGCAATAAAACATAATTGATTATATGGTGATAATAATATATGAAACTCTTATCGTAATGAAAATAATTTTGGAAAAAAATGCATAGTTTCAGACTTTTTATATATATTTATAATCTTTCTGATTATAATTATCAATAACATAAAATACTCTGATACTAAAATAATGTGCTGCATTAACGTGAAAAACTTTATTGAATAAAATAATGATCGGTATTAACTTTTACGAATAAATGAAAGGAAGAGATTAAAAAAATCTTGAAATATGTGTGTGAGAAACAATAAGAATATAAACAACGCACTTATCAATAAATACTAATAAATAAAAAAAAACTAATGCAATCTTCTTTAGTTTCTAAATTTTAGCTTTAATTTATGCCATAAAAATTAAATGCCTATCTCCTAAGTATCAAGGAATTACAATTTATTGTGCATCTAAAAATTGAAATGTTTTTTAACACAATAGAATTGTTTTGCTAGATTTGAAAAAAATGTTTTTGATTATGGAATAAGAAGGGTAGTGTAAATTTTGATTATTCAGAATCCGATATATTGTCAGCACGAAATTTCGATACACGAGTTTCTGGTTAAATTTATTTCCATCGTAACTTTTGTACGTTGTCAAATATATGTATATAGGTACTGCTTAGTCATAAATCAGGCAAAACGATATTTTTACCGCCTTTTAAAGGACAATTTAAATAATAATATTCATTAATCATAAGATTTTGAGAATAAATATTTTTCACTAAAAAAATAATGACTTTACTTCATTCGAAAAAATATTTACAGTGGTATTCAAGGTAGTTAACAAATTTATTTAGGATTATGAATTATAATTGAATTGCTATTAGAGAAAATAGTCAAATAGTTATAAAAATGAGAGGCACCGAAAAAGAATTGTACAGCGCTATTTTTTACCCTCATTTTTAGAAGAATTACATCAGAATATGCGTTAGATATATGACAAACTTTTATCAATACTGTACTTTTTTCGTCAGCAGAAACGCTTAATATTCTCAATAAATGTTAATTTTTTAAAATTTCTTCTCATGTTTTGGAATACAAAACAAATATTTTTCAGTGCATGTTTTAACATTTTTATGCATAAAATAAATGTGTTATTTTTTATTACTTATGTTTTCGTAAATTAATTCATCTTATGCAGCACGGTCAATTTTCCACAATGAGACAGACCTTTATTTTTCTGTAAATGTCAACGTATAAGAGTTAGAGAAAGTGAGAATTCAGATAATCATCCAGAGAATTCTGAATGCTTTGAAATACTCAATGTGTTCAGTTTGAAATATTTAGAGTGTGCAATTGAGTAGTACAACTGAGCAAATTTTGGTATTTATCAACGGAAATTTAAAAATAAATGACATTGAGAAAAATTTCAGGCGTATTTTTGGCATGCTCTTCTAACTTTTTGTTGTTACAGTTTTAAACTAGTTTTTCAAAAGTAAAACAAATTATGTCATTATTACATGCAAATAATTTAATGAACGCAAATAAAATGGAATGTGAACTACTAATATATTTAAAACTTCCATGAGTTTAATATTTCAAATATCATAAGCCCATTTCATTATAAATTATATTCCATAGAAGTAAATATTAGGGATCAAATATTCAACATCTAATCTGTTAAGACAAATAGCTCGTCTAAAAAAAAATATTAATTTATTTTGGTTAGATAAGAAGCTAATAGGGGTCTTGCTTACAAATATAACACCAACATAATTGCGAGATATATAAAATTCAAATGACATATGCATAACATTCAAATAGACACATTTATTCTAATTCCCTCTACAGTGCTCAAAGAACGCCGCATAATTCGCAGGAGGTGATAATGTGTTTGAACATCAAAATGCGCTTTTGTATTATCATGCTGATTATCGTCTTACCAAAGGTGGTCTATTCAGGGCAAACATCAAAAAGACATGTACAACAAGAGGGTGACCAGTATAAAGCAAGGAATGCAAATTATACCTCTTTTTACTTCCCAAATCCACAATTTCTATTCGAATAACACAGGATAAAAAATTTGGAACTGTGCCCGCTAAGTGGCGTCCGAAAAGAATATTAGTGGGATTTTAAAGCTTATATTTAACATGAGTATGATGATACATAATGACTAGAGAGGAATGTTTGTTTTATTTTTAACCAAATACTGATGTTGAAGCTCTTTAATTAAAAATTTATACAGTGTACTCAAAAATAAAATAACAGAAGAGAAAAATATAATCTTATCACAGAGACTTTAATTGATAATATTCAGATGAGATTGTGAACACTTCAAGATTAGAGTGGGATTTACAATTTTTTTTTAAAAATATTGCCATATCTACATTTTAACGATAAGTCGCTATGCAATAAGTCGCTAAAAGTAAGGTAAATCCAGGTATCTTGGTTTAGGCTTAAATTTTATATTATTAAATTTATTGTTTTAACAACATTAAACAAGTTATTATAAAAATAAATTAAATCAATATGATTCTAAAAAAAATTCTTGTTTATTTTAGGAAGTTCTTATTTATTCAGAAAATATTTTTTCAGCGTTTAAATGTCGAAAATAAACCAAAACTTGATATAAAATAAGATAATAACAATAAATTAATAAAAAAGAACCCATTTATATTGAATACCCACAAATTGTATTGAGATACTGCGTAGAATTTAAAATGAGAAAACAATTCTTCATTGAAATGAACCAAAAAAACAAGTTACTTGATTTTATCAAACTTTTCTATAAACCTTTATAAACTTTTCAACATTTCAATAAATTTCTACTTTTTGAACATTAATACATTTGAGTTTCAAAACTAAACTTTATCTGAATCACACAAATACTTGGAATTTATTATTAACTCATAATTACGTGTATCAGTTCACATCCTTTCATCAGCTTTATACTATAATTTTTAATTTGAAGTATTTTTTTTTATATTTTAAATAAACTTGAGAAATTCTCTCAGTTTTGGTAACTAAGATTACAAAATTAAAGTTATGTGAGGGATATTATCTTACAGTGTTTGTAAATTAAACTTAAATGTAGTGAACTAAAATATATTTTACAAACGTGCGAACTTTAAAAAACACACAACACTTTTATTTTACGAATTTTCGTTGTTATTGTTTATATTTATATGATTTAAACCCATTCTAGATTTAATAAAAATATCACTAACCACGTAAAATAGATTAGTAAGTGTATATACATAATAATTTTGAATGAATTGTTGGAATTTAGAGTTGATTTTGATTGTTGTTGCACATATAGGCATTAGGTGATAATAATTACAAGGTATGGCACTCTTAACTCTTTTAAATAAAAAAAAACTTTTAATTAAAAAATCTTAGTTCTGTTGGAAGCGTTGTCAGTAGTTTTTGGAAAATAATTTTAATGTGTAAAGTTTCACATATGTATTTACGTACAAAAAGTAAAATCTCCGTATCTTTACAAAATTAAAATATAATTTGTCTTTTTTATGTTTAAATAATAAGAAAATTGTGCTCTAACAAATAAGATAGCATTAACACCTATCAATAACATAAAACGTAACATCTTCATTGATTTGCTGTTTTTTTCAATTGCAAAAAATATTCCTAACTTTAAGAATAACTAAAAACCGAACTAAAAAACCGAAAATGCATAACCGGAAGTTAGAATATGTGTTTCAATTTTTTGTGCAATTTTTTGTAGTAATATATATGTTGCGTTTAATGCTTAAAATGTTTAACAGAAATTGAGTAAAAAAAGGTGTTTTATAAACAACACAATTCTTTCTTTAGTATACTTATTTAGCAATAACAATTTTGTTTAATTTAGAAGAGAAACACAGAATATAAGTTTATTAACTGTAAATTCTTTATCTATTATTATAATGACTAAATTTTCAGTAATTTATAAAGACAATTTCTATCCCTAAACAAGTAGTACTTGCAGCATTTTAGAATAAGAGTTTGCTAGATCGTTTATTACATTATTAGTTAATGTATTGATTTGTTTTTTTTTAACAATATTTTTCAGTTATTGTAATTTTGTGAACATAATTTTGAGATAAATAAAGTTTAACAGCCATCTCTGGTACTGGATCGAAATATGTGTCTTAGTGAAATGAAATGTGAGGTGCAAATCATTAAAAATTATTTTGTTTTCGAGCAAAATTATTTTAAATGTCTCGATTATAAATTTTTAATGCATATTCATTGTTTTTATAAAGCTTCACATTTTGGAAAAACAAATAAAAATATTAAGTTAAATGTTTCGAAAATTTAACTTGAAACTTAAAATGAATTAAAAAATTTAATTTAATATTTTTATTTTACAAATGAAAACATTAAGTTAAATTTGTAATTAAATTAAAGTGTTTATTAACTGAAAATACGAATAAATGTAAACTGTATATACGTCTAAAATTAAATGTAAAAACATTTTAAAATTGGTGTCATTGAAACAAATGAAAGCGAAAATTAGATTTCACCACATTTTGAGCACCTAAAATAATGACTAAATCTTTTCAATAGATGAGCACCAAAAGGAATGACCAAACGTCTGGTGCGACTGATATGAAGGAGTGGTTTTTCCATATATGTTTTAGTAGCAATCATTTTATTGTTCATGTATTGGCTGTGAAAAAACTTAAATACACTTCCAAATAAATATGCAAAATTATGCAACACTGCACTATTAATTAATGCCATCTGAAAAAAAATCGTTCTCGTATTTTGTTAAATATTTGGCATTTGAAGTAAAATTATCAAACGATGTTTTTTAGGGCTATGTCGAGCAAAATTATCAACAAAAAAAAACAACATATTAGCTGCAATTTGGAAACATTGTAAAACAAAAATATAACTTTTATTAAAGTTTAAGCAAGCAACGAAACATTTTGAAAAATAATTTATATTTTTGATGCAGAAGATTAAGAAAAAAAAAGAATCGAATTTCTTCTCACATCATTAAACGGTTAATCATAAAACTAAAATTAGAAAGAATTAAGAAAGAAATTTGCGGAAGTACTGACACGGGCTTACTTCTCATCCTGACTTATTTTTCTGTAAAACCTTGCAAGTTAATTTATGTACATATATAAAGCATTTAAGAAATATACAGTATAAATAACCAATTTTCTGAATATCACAGAATAAATTTTTCTTTGGATACAAAATCAATTTGTACAAGCCGTCTTATGATAGTGAAATTTTTTTTTCTATATCTAGTGCTTTACTCAGATTTAGGAAACCTGAATACACACAGAACATTGAGCTGCAGTGATGAAACATGAAATACAACAAAGAACATGAAATAGATATTTCACAAAACCAAGAATAACGAAAGTGTTTCAGGAAAAAAAAAAACTATATGTACCATTTACACTTTCGTAACACAGTGACATCTGCTTTTTCTACCTCAGTTTTCTACCGTTCTAATTTGGCAACACTTTTACATTTAAAATCAAAATCAATAATAATGTTAAAAAAATTGATGAATCTGTTTTGCAATAACTAATTTGGGATGTTTTTGCGAATTACAATCATTTTGCGTACATTTTTGAGGCTGGGTGTTGCACACTTTATAAGTTGAGACATAAAATGAAAGGATAGAAGAAAGATATTGGGGTAAATGTCATTCTCTTTCAAGGATATTGACACATTGCGTTTGAAAAATATAACATAATAATTGTATTACATAAAAATTAATTAAACATTTTTAAATTTTGACCAATTATCGAGTAAGTCTGGCTTTTTTAATTAGTATTATCTTGATATCAAGTAAGAAATAAAAAGATTGCATAAACGTTATTTAAATTTAAAAAAAAAACAACGAGAAATAAATGAATTAAATTTAAAGCATGATTTAACTTATTATTGAATTAGTTTCCTCATGAGATTGTCACTAATGAATTTGATTTTTACGAGATTAGGATCCATGTACTAGATGTGTTATGAGATTATAATTAATGAACTAAACTTGCTATGTTATCATAATCAATGAGTTATGTTTGTTATAAATATTTTCAATTATGATCAATAGATATATTTCCTAAATTTTTAATAATTATTTGCATTAGATTACCATAAATAATTTAGGTTTGATATGATATTAAAATCCATAAAAGTGATTTACAATGAGAGTATTTTTACATGAAGTTGCCACAAATGCCATCGATCTGTTAAACATTATAATACACGTATTAGAGTTGCTGTGAAATTATGATTTGTGAATGAAACTTGCTATGTTATCATAATCAATGAGTCAGATTTGTTATAAGATTTTGCAATTATCATCAATGAATATATTTTCTAATTTTTTAATAATTATTCACGATGAGATTATCATGAATTATTTAGCTTTATATGATATTGATATTAATTAATGTGATTTGCAATGAGACTATCATCAATGAATTAAATTTGCTAATGAAATTGCATTAATAAATATATTTGTTTTGACGTCAAGCTGAATATAGATTTGTAATAAAATTGCTATTTTCAAATTGCAGCTCTGTGCGAAATTTCAAGTCCATTTGTCGTTTTTCGGTATTGTAACACATTGCACAATTTGAAGAAATTGTTGCATGATTTCACTCTTTGACGCATTAGGCGCATTCGACTGATTTAAACGTACACGTCTTGTTTATGACCAGTTGTTTCGTGAATTTAGGAAAACCCATAAATTTGCAGATGCCAAAAAGGGCTGAAAAAGTGGTCCTTTATAAAATTGAATAATCTATACCGAAAACAGGTAAGAGGGTACATATGCCGTTCATCAAGCAATCGGCAAACGAATGAACGCAATGATCATTTTATTCGAAAGATGGTTATACAATCTCTAACGATCTTCTGCGAGAATATTAAACATATTCTGGCTAAAAAAAAAAACCCTGACATCAGAAGGAGTATTATTTCAAGACGTTTAATCAAAGGTTTCGCTCTATTATAATACAAATCTGCTAAGAAATCTCACCGTAATTGTAATTTTTATAGGTGATCTCAAACTTTTGAATACAGTAGATTTTTAAACAAAGTTAGATTTTCATTTTTGACGAGAATATATAAATGATAAGCGATTTAGATGCAATTCGAAAAACCTAGTTAATCGACGACTGAACGAATTGTAAGAACAGCTTAGTTGGAGTTACTCAATACAATACATTAATAAAGTACATGCTCGTGCAATTAAGTGCAAAGTGAAGTTCATTCAAGTCTTATTTCAAAGATGATAAGTCATTAATAAAATTTCAAAAATATACATTTAGGGGAAAGTTTTAAATACCATTCGATTAGCAGAAAGTCGGAGCAATACTATTTCTCGTTTTAAGATGAAGGGTTTGAAATTAACATCCAAGCACAAACTGTTTAAAAGAAAGTATAATATGTGTCAACACCCATCCTTGGTTTTAGCTTATTTCAGAATAATTTAACTGATATAAGAGAGAATTTAAAAAGATAACAGCTGAAGCATTGGGCTAGACAAAGAGTTAAGAGGGTAAAAGGTTACCAAATATGAAGTTAGCTGAAAATATTTTCAAAGTAGGTAGAAAATGCTGATAAAATTGGAATATAAGTCCGTTCTTGACCATTGAATGTGGATGATCTTCATGTTTGTAACGATGGGAGAAACAACAAGACGAGATAGAGAGAGACGAATGAACATCGTCCCTGCCACATAACCGTCTAATCTTCAACAGAGTTCCAGTTAAGCAAGTCGTTGTCCAGCATTGCCTGAAATAATAGGTACAAAGTTATTCACATTTTTTTCGTGTTTTCAGAAGGCTATCATAAAAAAAAATACAAGAGATCATTTCATATACAGCAGAAATGAATCTTTCTTTCATTGAAATCGTTTAAAGATCATCCTAGTATTAAAATAAAGAAATAAATAAAAGAATAAGATTTTTTATTCATTTTTAAATAGTGTGCACAGTCGCAAATTATTTTCTCTCTTCACTTAGAAAGCATAAGGCCCCAGCTGTTTTGGGTGTTTTACTGTACATTACATTTAGTTTGCTGTGCAAAAAATAGGAAACTTAGAAATATTAGATTATAATGGCTGCTTAGAAACATATAAAAGGAGTGTGATGAAACATAAAAATGAGACGAAAATAACCCCAATGAACGACATAAGTATGCGATAATAACCTCAAAAATAACTATTAAATTTCTTGTAAAAAATACCATACGGGCCGCTCTGCAACCCAAAGATATAGATTAAAAGAAGAGATACTATTGAATTGAAATTTAGCGTGTTGAAAGGGCCATTTTTATTTGTGAATGTAACATGAGTTGATTTTAAAATTTCAATTTGTTCGAAAGCTAATCTAATTTTAAATAATCTTTTGCATGAATTTGTCTTTCACTTTTTTTAACTTTAAATAATGACTATTCATCCTGCCTGTAAGAAAATTTATATAACTCTCTCTAGGTCTTCTTATTACAGGTTCACAATTAAAGTCATGTCGAAAATGACAAAAAGGAAAGAGAGAGAGAGAGAGAGAGAGAGAGAGAGAGAGAGAGAGGGAAAAGGGGAGGGAATGAGAAAGACACATTAGGAAGCCAGAAATAAATTTGATCATTTGTATTAATATTTAAAAAGCAAGCATAAAGAAGTTCATTTAAGACAAGTAAATGCCGTTTACAATTCGAGTTATATTAATACATCATTATCTTTGTTTATTGTTAAAATAACTTTATATTTCTTTCTCCTCATTGTGCCATACACTAAGTATTCCCTAAGTATATATTTTTTATCAAATATAATTGATTATTTTACAAATCAAAGAAAATTGTTATTTCTGTATGATTAACATAATAATGATATTCTTTTGCTTATTTTACACCTTTATTCCGAAATAATAAGAATTATATTCTTTTTTAGGAAAATAAAATTTTTAAAAGAGAAGAATAATAAAAAGCAAGGATGGAAGCTGATGAGCACAGTGATCAGGGAGTGAAACATCCTGGTTTTTTTTTTTTGATGTTTAAATTTCATGCTCTTGAATGTAATAGGAGTTTGCAAATTTTTAAATGTTTCTCAAAATATTTACTTTCATGCTGCGATCCCGAAGACCTCGATAAATTCTTGAACGTTATTCTGTTTTCAGGAAGGTTACTACGATTAAGAACTTTCTTTTACTGCCTGTATAGATTTGATGAATTTAAAGATAAAATTTTGAGTCATTTTTTTCGATCAGTCTGTAGCCATTTCGTCAAAATTTTTATTATTTTTCAAAAAATATTTGTTTGTCCCATAGAAAATATACATTAAATGGATAAAAACTAAACCGCAGGAATTAGTTAAAAATAATCTAGAAAATTTTTACGATTTAAAAATATTTAATACGAGTTTTCTTAATCTCTTCATTACTTTAGTCCACAAATGTTGACCTTCGCTTCTTAGTTTCTGAAAACCAGCTATAAGAAAATTTTTATATTTTTTCGCTCCCTAAAACATTCGCGGACGCTTAAGCTTTCTGAGGATTTCAATAGAAGCAGAACATGTAAGTAAGTTTTGTAGAATTCCACATGAATAGAAGTGATTTTCGAAAAATGATGCTAAATCCGTGAGCTCAAAAAAAATTAAGTAGTTTCAGATAATTTAGTAATTCGGTTTGACTTAGAAGTTTTGAGATCTACATGAAACTTTTAAATTTATATTTGCTTAATTTTTAAAAATAATACAGTCAAGAACATGAAGGTCCACGTATGTGTACCGTGGTGTGTAAGGCGAAATTTATGACAGTGTAGTAGTCAAGTGAAATCTCATGGTATAATGAGTATTTAATTTTATAGCCATTTAGTAGTATTTTTATGTGTATTTTAATTTATTGTTTTATATTAAGGTGCATATTCACATAATTAATAACTTAAACTTATTGTGTTTTTTTCCTCCATAACTTTGAAATATTACTCCCAATAATTAAATATTTTTTCATAGTTAATGCTAGATTTGTTTCAATAATTATTTACTTTGTAAAACCTTTAATTTTCCTCTCAATTTTCAACCTTTAATTTTTAATCTCAAACCTTTAATTTTCCTCTCTTTGATTAACCTTTCAAATAACTATGCAGTGTCGCATTGTGCTCTTTCATAAAAATTAAAAATCTTCTGAATAATTATGAAATCTACTAATTACTGTATCTAAATAGACCATTACATAACAATATGCATGTATGGTCTTACTTTAGGTTCAATTTAAAATATTTATATTCTTTTACTTAGTTAAAACATGAGGTTCATGTATGTATACCTAAAACTATCTGACCCCTGGCAGTATAATTCATAATTTGATTATCTTCTTATGACTTATGGCAATAAAATAAAAAATAGAAACTGTAAAAATTATCTTTGTTATATTATTTTATATTTTAGTGAAGAGGTTAAGTAAAGAATTGACGTGCGCTTACTCCATGGATATTATGTAAGGTAGTTAGAAATATGGAAAACAAGGGTAAATTAAGTATAAAGGTATATTTATTTATTATGTAGCGCATTAATTAACTTAGAAATCAAGTCCTTTTTTAACTATTACAATGATGTGTGTTTTTATACAAAGCTTCAAGAGGTGGGGTATAATATTGTACTTTGAACTTTAGCATCCAAATAGAGTCTCAGTGCTGCCATCTAGTGTGGCAGAAACAAGACGTCCAAATTAACATGGCCAACGGTATCTCACCCATTGTGGTGGTCCTGAAAGAGTGGATACCACTTCTGGAGAACGCACTAGGTCTGCTCATCGGGAAAACGGATTGTGCAGCTCATAGGAAATAAAAAATATTGTACTTTGAACCAATTTAAACTTTTCATTTTTTTTTAAGGAATGTAATGATTTAAATAATTTAGACAGAATGATGCAAGTATTTTAGAATTTCAAATAATTTCGAGAGAAATTTATAAAACTTTTATCCATTAATATCATCACATAATTTGTGTAAATTTAAGGTTTAATACTGATGCCGGTCTACAATCAACAAGCATACAATCTTTTGATCTTGTGAAGACCTTAAAAAATGACGCTTTTTTGCTTAAAACGTTGGTAATTTATATTATTGAGATTTGATTTTCAATATACATGACCTTATTTCGATTTTTTAATTTTAGTAATAAAGGGTTATGTTTTCCAATTATATTAGTTATAAGTTTACTCAACATTTAAAATATATAAAAAAGAACATCCTTGGAAAACCTGAAAAGGACAAAAAGATACCAAATAGTGCCTGTTAGTACTAGTGTCAAATACATTTTACAGAATGCAGAATTCCTCCACTAGGTAGCGCAACTACAGCTTCGAGGTACTTGCTGCCCAAAATACAGAATAAAGAAAATATAATCTCGACTTAGAAAAGAAATGCATTACACTTAGAAAATAGAAACATCTCCTGAGAAATATTTGTTATTTGTTCCGATAATGTCATAAACAGTTGAATCTAATAATAATTGTATTAATGCTATCGATATGGACGATAAACGAACCTAGATATTTTCATAACTTTGTGCTTTCTACAGCATCAGGTGATGACAAAAACATGCTGCCATTCTTTTCGAATTCTTTCGCCATTTTGTTACATTTCTCTTCATATTCCAGTCTTAACCTTTCTTGTGCCTTTAAAAGGAAGTAATACACAGAGTCAGAAAAATTGGAAATCTAAATTCAGTAAAAAAATTGTCTTTCAGAAAGTTAGAATCTCTTAATACACAAATAAAAGGACTGAAGCTTATAAATTTTTCATAAGCAAATAGCTATAACTAATGACTTCAATTAGATTATTTATTTTAATTAACGTTGATACGGGAATTCAATTGTCTATTTTCATTGTTCACTTAAAAAGATTTTTTTTTTAAAAAAAGTACACATTCTTAAAAAAAAAGAATATTCAGAATATTTTTCAGAATTAAAGACTCAGCGAGTGTAATTAATTAACTAATTTGAAGAATTTCTTTAATGTTAATTAACACTTTTAACTTTTACAGAAATTTATTTGAAAGTTAAAAAAATTTATGAAGTTGTTTTAAACAAATGACAATAAAAACGATGATAATGGTATTAATTATCTAATTCAATTTTCTAGAAACAAAGTAAAATTGGATATCAATTAGTAAGTAATATACATTTTGTTAAAAAAAATTTAAAAGAGCTTTGAATGTTTTGAAATTTTCAGTCATTCATTTGTAAATATTATTATTATTTATTTATTTTTTTGAATTTCTACTCAAAGAAGATATTCAAGTCTAATTTAAAGAATTAAAAATCTATACTCTGAAAACAAAGCAAGCGACTCTTTTAGTTTTATTCAAACATCTCAACAGTTAAAGAATTTAATAAAACATTGTTTTGCTTCAAAAGTAACACAATTAACTCTACTTTTAAAAGCATAAAGTTTAAAATAAATAATTTCCTTTGAAGGTAGTTCATTTGTTTGAAAATGAGGAACGTGTCAAAGAAGCTTTTATTACAAACTTCACTTAAAAATAATTAATTGATTTCCCACCTTTTAAAATATGAGATAGCTTTAATTTAAAAAATTAAGAAATAATAAAATAAGCTAATTATTATTTTGAAAAATGACTCACATTTTTTCTTTCATCTTCAAAAGTATTTTTGATGTTTGTGTGTTGCCTTGTCAATTCTCCTAATTTTTTCTCTAGCAGGGAGCTGAACTGTTAAAAAAATATTTTTAATCAGTGCAAAAGGTCAGATGAAAGATTAATCAATAAAAAATAATCAAAATGAAATTATGAGCGTAATATTCAGACATCTTTGCATTTGAAACTGATAATTGAAAGAAGTTTTAAGTGTGCAAGATATTTTTTAAAAATGCTGTTCTATCAAAAATAATTAAATCAAATGTATACTTGAGTTCAGATTTATTTCCTAGAAGAATGTAAGTGCATAGCATTAAAAAAACTTATACTTTTTCTTAAATTTCTCAAATTATAATTTATATATATATATATATATATATATATATATATATATATATATATATATATATATATATATATATATATATATATATATATATATATATATATATATATATATATATATATATATATATATTTAGAAAATTATAATTTATTTGAGAAATTTAAGAAAAAGTATAAATTCCTTTAATGCTATGTACTTGCGCTTAAGCTGCTGGTGTATAGCATTCATAAAATAAGTTAAAAGCACAAAGCATACAAGGGAAAAAAATTAAGTTAAAAAAATATTACAAAAACAAAATATTATAAAATAAAATGCTTTTAAAAATATTAAAAAACTGAAAAAAAGGCCAGAAAACATAATAAGGAAAATATATAATCTCGTCTATTTTACACAGTTCACAAAATGGAGTGCCTTCTAATTACTGTTAATATAGTCAAAGTAAATTGTACGAATAAATTTTACTTTGGTTATATTAACGCAATATTAGTAAGCACTTTATTTTGCGGATATAATTATGTAATCACTCATTTAAATTTCTAATAAGACATAATTGTTTAAATATATGAGACTAAATTTATTGAGATTCTTTAAAAATGTTTGGAAGCGTTAATTTAATTATTAATGCATAGTTGACGATTCTTGTAAAACAAACATTATAATGAATATTCCATGATATCTTTAAAATGAATTTAATGAATTGTGATAATGAGTAAAGAATACATTCATTATGCTAGTCAAAATAGTACATACAAAGAAATAATGACATGTCTTAATTATTATATGTTACAATTTTCATTCTAAAATTGTGGTAAAATAACCGACAGCAGTCAGTCTTTCGAATTAACTTCAAACTTTGTGGAAAAGAACATGTTTTACCTTTACGGTTTTTAAATCACTTACAACTAATATGGTTAAAAACCGTAAATACAACACCAAACGGTTTTTTAACTATTGACAATTATCATGGTGTTAAAACCGTAAAAAAGAAATTTAACTGGACATTAAAGCTAGACATTTTGTTAAGTAATGGACATTGGAGTTAAGCTGTGGTTGAGTTGTGTTTTATCGAATAAACCGTGGAATATGGTTTAATTAGTTTATCTGGACCATGTTCTGTCAGTGACAGACAAGCCTTCTCGGCAATATTATGTACGAAGCTAAGTGGCTTCATTAGGGGAGCTTAGTTTGCGATAAAATTCTGGTTGTTTAACCGTATAAAGCGAAAGTAGTTCGTAAATGATTTTTCTCACAGGTAACAGTTTGAATATCATCCTCATGGTTATTTTACTGCTTTGTTTGAATATGGCAAAATAACAATGAAATAAATTGTTATTTAACCATTTTTTCCGAGAAATTTCTAACAGAATATACATATTTCACAAAAATTGAATAACAGCATTAAACATCAGTGTACTAGCTGTATATTACACTTATTTATATTTAAATAGTTAACATACCCTTTGTCGCTCCGCCACTGCTGTGTCAATAAGCTTTTGATTAAGTTCCCTTTTTATCCTGAAAGAATTAAATTCCATATTTTGACTCCTATGATCTGTATTAATTATTGAGAAACTACTTTTAAAAAAATATGAAACATGTTTTTTTTTTTTGCATTTTAGACATGTACAAATTTCAAATGAAATTAAAACATGCAATTTACTTATTTTGAAATTTTTCTTTTATGATTACAAAGAAGTCCCAAAAGTCATTTTTAATTTACGCTGTTATTCTTTCACTCGCTTTTTATTCTTATCTCTACTTATTTACTTATTCGTATTTATTCATTCATTCGCTATGAATTTATTGACGCTATGAATTCGCTATGAATTTATTATTTATTCTTCAATTTATTGACGTTATTTATTCGGTTAAATTTATAATTTTAATTGTAAAATCCGTTACTGATTTAAAATCAGATTGCTAACCAAATTTTACTAGCAAGTTAAGATCATTTAGCAAGAATCGTTTATTTTATTATTATTTTCACCTTTTATTATTTCCATTAATACATTATTTATCATAAAGTGGGTGTGGGCCTCTCACTTTTTACTCCAAAATCGTGAAATTTTGAACTCAACTTAGAGAAAATTATAAAGAAAGGGCTAATGTTCGCAGTGATTATTTTTATTGAGATTAATCATCGTTTTTGATCATTTGAGAGGGAAAAAAATTAAAATTTCCAAAAGTGAGGCTCACGAACAGTTATAAATCATGAATCGCTAACAACTAGTGATATTTTATTTCAACACTGTTGAAAGCATAACGCACGCTGTAAAAAATTCCAGATTGAATTACGTTATAAAGTACCGACACTTTGGATGCATCATCCATAAAATCAAGTTTCGTTATAAAATACTATACCGCGGTTTTCCCAGTAATATTTATTTAATTAGAGGGAGCCAATGATTTTTAATGTAATTATTACTGTAAAAATTACGTTATATCAGATTTTTGTAACGTAACATGATCCGGTAAAACTGGTTTTAACGATAAAAGGTCCCGACCTCCCGAGTGCCGGTATTTTTTATCGTAATTTTATATGGATTTTTTCTTACAATATTGTGCCAAGATTTAAGAAATAGTGGAAGAAGTTGAAACCTAAACTAGTAGTATTGGCATGAGTTTATGCATCTTTACTTCTCTTTTATAATAGTTAAATCATTGAAAATATTTAGAATACTGAATAGAATTCGAATAAAATATTGTCACATTTCTTATTGAATAATTTCAGTTGCATAGTACCGTTATTTCATAAATTACTTCACTCAAACAGCTTGTAAAAAATACTATTAATCGAGAAGAAACTTTAGAGAGTTAAAATCTTGATTTCAAGATTTCATTTTAGAACATTATATAAATACAACACACAAAGTATGTATTTACAGTATTGAAAGTTTTGATAAACTATCAGTTTGAAAACAGACAAACTAAAGTATTAAAATTTATCTTACTCTAGATTAATATGAACCGAAGTCCATATAGATTTTTTTTAAAAAAGTTTGTAAGTCACATATTTTTCAAATAATTGTGGTAATACTTGTTTTTCTAATATCATATTAGATCGATTGTTTGTTTTAATTCATTTTGTTTATTTTCAGAGTACACTATGAATTGATCTCCTAATTTGATCCAGAACTTTCTACGGTGTAGAATTTATTAATATAAAAATCCCGTTAATAAAACTGGAACAATATCATAATTTCTGTCACAGTGTGGATTTTCATGATCAATTTACTTTTCCAAGAAACTAATAAAACAAATATTGTTTTAAAGTTTATTACATTACCTTGACAGTTCATTTTTGTCTTTGTGTTTTTTGCTTAAATTCTTCATTTCTTCTTTTGTTTGTGCATCCAGCCTTTTCATGAGTTCGCTTACTTCTCTGGAGAAGAAAAGAAACAACAATTGCATTGGACCTTTTACCTTCAATTTAAATTCAAAGAAATGCATACTAGAATTACGCATAAAATTGTGATGAATATTCACTCCAATAGTTCTATTTTTTTCTCTAATACTAAGTCCCGAGAATTTAAAAGATATTTTCTCATGAAAGTCGTTGCAAAAACAAGTACAGGGGTCAATGGTGCATGCATTGCACCGAAGAGCCATTACATTATGACCACCCTCCATCTATAACAATGGGCTCGCCCAGATTTTCATGGTTTCTCGCCCAGGAACAATGTTTTCATGGGGCATATTAGGACCCATAATCCTCATAGAACAATCCCTGACGTCTGTAAGTTACTTGAACATAGTTGCAGACCAGGTTCATCCATTCATGGCGACAGTTTTTCCTGCGGGGGATGGTGTTTACCAACAGGATAATGCACCATGTCATAAGGGTCGAATCGTCGAGAAACATTCCAGTGACTTTCAAGTCATGTCTTGGCCCCCAAATTCACCTGACCTTGATCCAATAGAGCATTTGCGGTCCTACTTGGAAAACCAAATTCATGCTGCCACGCTACCCCCTCGCAATGCGATGGAATTGCAGGACCAGTTGGTGAGAGCTTGGTACCAGATACCTCAGACTACCTATCAGCACCTTGTAGAATCAATGCCACGGCGGGTGCTAGCAGTTTTGAGGGCTAAAAGTGGTCCTACATGTTATTAGCAGGGTGGTCATAATGTAATGGCTCTTCGGTGTATATGAGGAAACAAAATGCAGAACTAATCCTTCTTGTGTGCATTTTTTCCCCTATGAATGGATGTTTAAATTTAAGTAGACGTTAAAATTTACTTCAAATGATGATGAGTTTAAGGATTTTTTTAATTATAAGATTAATTAAGCATTGAATCATCTGATTCTTGTAATGTTTCAAAAGTTTAATGGTTATACTTTATTTTCCGAAAAAAGGAAAAACATTATTTTCATCATAGGAGGGAAATTTCCTTAGAACAGATAAACAGAAGTTATATGGTAGTTTTTATGTTAAAGTAAAGTTGTGCATTATCTGAAAGCAGTATGTAGTATATCTTAGCAAATAAATTTGCTATTTTATTGGATGTGAGCTAATTTGCAACAATACAAAATGACGTTACAAAAGATTCCTCGCAATTTTTTAAAAATCTTACTTCGTTTCATTTATCGTTTCATTTAAGAATAGTTAAACAAAGTAACAATAAAAAAATTTACTAACCTGTCATGCAAACTATGTAAGAGCTGCACTTGAGATGATTGAGATAGTTGCAATACTTTGTTCATGGCCGTGTACAACTGAAATGATTTACATTAAAAATAAAATATATTTACCATTAAATTGAAAAGAAAATAAATGACATCTTTAAATGTAAAATAGAAAAATATGCATTTTAAAGCTAGGTTCTGATTTAATGTGAAGTTTGCTTTGATATAATTAAATTTCAATAAAAAAATCTTTATTGGTAAAGGTGTAGAAAATTTTGCTCTGTTACATGTCGGTCCGAAGTACGTTATATAGTCACAGTTTTTACGACTATGCAGATTTATAAGTTTAAAAACAATATTCCAAACTATACAATTTCATTTATTAAAACTGGTACAGATATAAAGCCATACAAACGCTAAATAATTTAACTGTAACCTAAATAAGAGTTTTAGCAAAGTCAGAGCCATGATGCTTTTCTTAAATTTTTATTGTTTATTTTTCATGTTTATGCATGTAATCGAGTAAAATTAGAATTTTTCTTCGGAAAAAATTGATACCAG
The DNA here is from genome assembly GCF_982258835.1 of Parasteatoda tepidariorum. NCBI lineage: Eukaryota > Metazoa > Arthropoda > Arachnida > Araneae > Theridiidae > Parasteatoda > Parasteatoda tepidariorum. Next base: position 36,484,927 of record NC_141762.1, on the reverse strand, counting down.
AAAACTCCTTTATTTTCCACTGAGCACTATCCCCGTTATTGAGGGAAATAGTGGTGATTTTGGGGAAAAATTGAATTTCATCAAGACAAGCACACTGTTGGAATTTTCATTCTAAAAATACGGAAAAACAACTTGCAGCAGTCTGTCCATCCAATTAACCGTAAAGTTAACGATAGAGAACATTTTTTACCCATACTGTTTCGAAACTATTTACAACTAGCATGGTTTAAAATCTGTATAAAATATAAAATTGGATCTAGGCTTTTCGTTAGGTAATGGGCATTGAAGTAAGGTTGTGTTTTATCAACTGAACCGTGAAATTTGGTTTAATTATTTATATAAATTTTTCATCAATAAAGATACGAGAAATACTAAACTTTTCGTGTTAAGCAGTTTTATGGTCCTGCCATCTATACGTGAAAGAGAGTATCGTACTACAAAATTGTATTAGAATAGTTCTAGGACACAAATTGGGGAAATTTGTGACCAGGACACTGAACACTGATCAGTGCAGGACACTGAAACCGTATTAGGTTAAACCCTATTAGGTGAAACCAAACGTTTTTTTCTATCAGTTAACAATTTGAATGCAATATTGCTTCCGCTTATTTGATATTTTTGTTTAAATATGGTAAAATAACAATTAAATTAAACAATTCTGTTATTATTTAACCATTTTTTCCAAGAAATTTCTAAATGTGCATGTGGAGCATTGCTTCGGTTTTTTCACGTTGAATTGAGGGAAACTAATCAGGAGACGAATGAACGCATAGTTAAGAAGTTATGCGAGTTTTATGTACCAAAATTCAAAATTTGTACTTTCACCTAATTACTCATCTAATCTATATAGCTGAACAAGAGAGGTATTCTTTTTTATGCATTTGTTTACGCTGGGTCGAATATAACTTTAAACGAGTCAATAGAATGAACAGTTCCAAAGTTGCGAACTGATGGTTATAAAAAAGTAGACAAAAACGAAACATCGATTACAGTATTTTCAGTTAATACCAATAGTAAACAAATCGAAGCTAACAATAATGTATCTTAATTAGCAACAATATTTAAATGAACAAGTTAGTTACGTAACTCCAAAAATGTTAAATGCTAGTGTTTTTTCTTATTTTTTATTTTAACATTTTTTTTTACATTCATTAAACTTAAATACAAGACAGGAACACACTAGAGATTTTGATAAAGTAATTCTAAATATTAAATCACAGAAAGGATTAACTGGCTCTTATTTGTTCAAGTAATTCTAAAAAGAGGACTTACTGGTTCCTGGTACTTGCAGTGAATTTCCATTTCTGAATATAAATGCTCTTTTGTTAAGGCCAACATATTTTGGGAAAAGTTTTTCCTCAGCTCGTCCAACTGAAAACATTAGGTTTGGAAAATATTTTATAAGTATCAACAAAAAAATTAGTTGTAGTAATTAGAGATATTACATTAGAAACTTAGGGAAGTATTTTGCTATAGCATATTATGTAATAATAGATAAATTATTATGTTTACTGCGTATAAAAGCAGTTTCAGTTCAAAAAATATATATCACAGTATAAATAAATATTTAATATACATCTTTAATATTTCCGCTATAAATGACCTTCTGTGAAGGTTAACATATTTATCCTCAGCTTCCTCAATTGAAATCCTTAGATTTAGAAAATAGCATCAACAAAAGCTAAGAATTTGTCTTAAAAAATTGCATTACAAGACAGCACCATACAGCGACATATTTTATCCTCAGCTCCCTCACTTGAAATCATTAGGTTAAAAAAAAGCACCAATTAAAGCTGAGCACTAGCCCTTCAAAATTGTAATACGAAACAGCATTATACAACGTCATATTTTATCCTCAGCTTCCTCCATTGAAATTCTTAGATTCCGAAAATAGCATCTACAAAAGCTGAGTGTTTGTTTTACAAAATTGTAATACGAGACAGCACCATACAGTGACATATTTTATCCTCAGCTCCTTCACTTTGAATCATTAGGTTCATAAAATAGCACTAACAAAAGCTGAGTGCTAGTCTTTCAAAGTTGTAGTATAAACCAGTATCATATACCGTCATATTTTATCCTCAGTTCCCTCCCTTGAAATCATTAGGCTCAGAAAATAGCTTCAACTAAAGATGAGTGTTTGTCTTACAGAGTTTTAATACGAAACAGCACTATGTATCGACATATTTTATTCTCAGCTCCCTCACCTAAAATCATTAGGCTCAGGAAATAGCATCAAGCAAAGATGAGTGTTTGTCTAACAGAGTTGTAATACGAAAAAGCACCATATATCGACACATTTTATCCTCAGCTCCCTCACTTAAAATCTTTAGGCTCAGAAAATAGTATCAACCGAAGATGAGTGTTTGTCTTACAGAGTTGTAATACGAAACAGTATCATACTGTTAGTTAGGTAGTATGAAATAGCAAAGCACTTAATTATAGACTAATTTTGACATTTCTGCTCTGACTGACTCTTAACTATTTCGGTGCAAAAAATATACTATTTCATTATTTGAAAAATGGTTCTAAAAGTTTAAACTACTTAATTTTGAGAAATTTATACTGTAAATTAATTCATTTTGATATTATTTATCACTTATTCTTATATATTTTTATTCGAAATGTTTTGGTAGAAATAAACACCATTCAGTTTTCTTAGGCAAATAAACTTGATTGACCATTTTAGTGGTTTTAATTCTAACTGCACTGTGATTAATAAAGTTAACTAGCTCTAGATTTCAATAACGTATTTTTTTTTTAATTTCCCCCCTTACGTAAGGGTGATAATTATTACGATTTTTAAAGTTTCTTAAATTAAATTATAAGGGTGGGGATAGCAGATTACGCGACATAGTAATAAATATTTTCTACAATAATACAATTATCATACAAAATGCAGGAATTTAAAAAGTGCGCACATAGACGTAAATACAATATACATAAATACGAAACAGAAATTCGTTAGGTCATTTGACTAGTTTTAAAAAATAAGTAATAAAATAAAGAAACTAACCTTGACTCGTTGTTCTGGTGAAATTATTTGACTATCTACTTCACCCACTCTTTTCGGTTGTCGTCTTGGGTTCCAACATCTAAGATGGAAAAAAAAAGAAGAAAAAAAATTTTTTTGTTACGAAGAATTTTCTTAACAAAAAAAAAAGAGTTACAAAGAGGAAAAAAAAATACATTTACATATTCTTTTAAAAGTTAATGACATAAATTGCGCAATGATAAATATAGGGTAAAGTTTTCTAATAGATAATGTTTCTCAAATTAAGTGTAGAACGCAAAATTTACTGTGGCGTACACTATTATTATACCTAATATAGATGTAACTGTTTTAAATTATTAAGGATGGGTCAAATTTGCAGACTTTTAAGGCATTGCAATGTCTTACAATTTTACAAGTCACAAAAATGATAACAAATTTGACACATCTGGTAAGGGTGTCTTAATATTGAAAAGGAATAAAAAAATATAAAATGCGTGAACCCTATTTGTTATAAAATGGATTAAAAAGGTGGAATAAAAAAAGTTCTTTAAAATTGAGCATGTATTCAAAATTGAAACAACATATTCTCATTTTTTAGCAAAGTGTATAGTTTGTGAGAAACGTGTGAGAGAGATGCTGTTGGCTGCCGGCAGGATTCAAACCAAGGACTTCCGAGTTTTTAGTAGGATGATCTACCTATCATAGTTTCATCCCCCAGTCCAAGAAGCTGCATATAGTTACTGACCCAAGAACACAATGACATACTATTTTCCAATTTCAATGGTACAAAGGGTTGTAATTAAGAAAATATGGCCTTGAAAGCTTAGTCAGGTGACTAGTAATTTTAATTTCACTTTTTTCTTATTTCACTTTATCTTAAATAATTAAGACAATGAACTGTATGTCATTAAGGCTACAAGTCTGCAAGGCTTCCTAACTCTCCCTAGGCTGAAAAATACAATACGCACAAAATAAAAAGACAATCTTGAATAACTTTTGATCTAATGAATGAATCTTCAAGCTCTAGGACTCAATCTTAATGGCTCGAGGGGGTGACCTCAAATATGCTAATTAATACGAGCATACTATATACTATATAATACTATATAGGGGCATATTATTTAAGAGCATAAGTTACGAAATCAGACACAAAAACACACATCCCCTGAATAAACACACCTTTTTTGACCAATTAGGATTTCTGATTCCCAAAATATAGGGGCTAGGCGGAATCTATGAAATATGGTCCCAACAGTTTGGTCAGGTGAAGGCTCCATGCTTTGGACCCCTTAATGTAAATTTTACTTTAACGTATTTCGCTATATCTCGAGAACTTTTCAAGTGAATTGAAAAATGCTTTGAACACAATTATAAAATGTATTTATCTAAAGATAACTCTATGAAAATATGTTTTAATAAATATTTATTATTTTTCATTATATATTATTCAATAATGGTAAGAAAAATGTTGAACTGTAAGGTATACAAAATTTAGCATCATTTTAAAGTACATAAGTTTACTTGTCAAAATATAAAATTTGAGCAAAACCAGTCGAATAGCTCATAACAAAACGAATAGCTCAAAATTTTTTTGCCAGAACTATTCAACCGATTTTGCACTAATTTTGTATTTTGCCATGTAAAATTATGTTCTTTAAAAAGATGCAAAAATTATACACTTTGCAATTCAACACTTTTTCAACCATTATTAAATAAAATAATAAAAAATAATGAAAATTTGCTAAATATTATTATTGTTTCATGGAATTATCTTTATATAAACGAATTTTATAATTGTGAGCAAAAGCTTTCTTCAATTCACTTAAAAAGTACTCGAGATATAGTGGAATGTGCAAAAAGTATGACTATCATTAAGGGGTTCAAACTTTAGAGCGCTCTCCTGACCCAACTATTGGGACTATATTTCCCAGAATCCTTATATTTTAGTGGTAAGAAATCCAAATTCATTGAAAAAAAGGTATGTTTATTAAGAGAAGGTACGTTATGTGTCTGATTTCGTAACTTAAAACATATCGTCCGCATTTATTAATTAGCATATTTGAGGTCACCCCCACGGGGCATTAAGATTGAGTCCTAGAACGTGAAGATCTGGTCATTAGATCAGAAAACATTCAGGGTGGTTCGTTTTTCATTTTTTTATTTTTTCATTATTTTTTTTGGCTCACTGCACAATCATGATGAATTGAACATCCTACTACCAACTCGGTGGTCATTGGTTCGAATCCGGCCGGCCGTCAATGATTATCACTCTCACACACTTCTTCATTTTTTAGACAATGCATTTTGCTCAAGAATATGCTGCTTCAATTTATATGCATGGTGTTTGAAAATTTTGATTATATTTATTTTTGACACATTTTTATTAAATTTTAAGAAACATTTTTTTACAGTGTATTCACTTGCATTTGACTAAAAATAAACCGCGTCAATGACTTACTTAAAAATTTATCAAAGAAATACATTTTTCTAACTGTCTTCTTCACAAAACCTTCACACACGTTTTTTTTTTTTTTTTTTTTTTTTTTTTAATACGCATGCCTTTTGGATTTAATAATTTTTTTTCTTTTTGGCTTTTCTTTTTTCGGGTGTACATATTAGAAAACTATAGTATAACAGGCGCATTTTCTGCATGTAGATATAAAATCACTTTTCGTTTAACGAAATGATTTCTGATTTAGTGAATCTTCATACAGAAGGTCGTATACAGCTCCCTTAATGGGAAGATGAGATTCACAAAAACAAGTATTTAAAGAAGTTTTCGATGGAGTTTTCAGGATTTTTTAAAATTTAAATTCGAGAAGGACTAATTCAAGAGGAAAATGCGATTTCAATAAAAAGTACGAAGAAATGACTTTAAACGCGACTTTTATGAAATGATGATTAAAATGTTGTAACGCTTGTCTTGTTTTGCTTCCATTAAGATGTAGATATTTTTTGCATGGTGCAACCTCAAATACTCTTTAAAATTATTAAAAAAAATTGAAACTGTGTTATAGAAATAACTAAACCCCTCAAAACAATAATAGTAAGTTTTATAAAATAAAATTAACTAAACTAAAATCGGTTCATTACCTTTTATTTCGCGCAGAAGTTCGCTTTCTACTATTTAAAGTTAATATAAGCTTAAAAAAGGAGGTTCGCAGAAGAGGACTTATTTTTAAAGCAAAATATTAATGCAATTAATATTAAATTACCATTAACATTTACATAATCTTTATAATGAAGGGCACTTCAAAGTCACGAAAGCGTGCACAAATGTTTAAGTAATAATTTTCGTATTAACTAATGAAAACAAGTTTTTTAAGCATTGAATTAAATTTATGCACATAAGTTTGTATTATAATTAGTTACTTCTATAGTTCTATTTTATTTAATCGAAGTGATGCTAAGGGATTCATAAAGTGATACTGTCAAATACAAATACAAACGGATTCACTTGCATTATGCTGGGAAAGTACATTTCTGGCGGTTAAATAATTGATTGGTTACGGTGCTTGATAAGCAGTACAGATGCAATTTTCATTAAAAAAGTACAGATACAAAATTTAGCAGTGGAGAAGAAGAAATTAAGTACTTCTTAATTATATAAGTTTTAGTTTATTAAAAATGTTTAAGTTCTAAAATAAATATTTACTTCAAAGTAAAATTTTTGGTAGTAATATTAATAATTAACTTACTACATAATTACTAATTATGGATAATTTATATTAAATATAGCAAATTTTAATTTGCATAAATGTATTTATTTTTTATTTTTTGAAATATGCTGTTGCAAATTTAAACTTTTGCGTTTTAAACAAAACAAGTTTGACAAATAATAAATTAGGCTAATTTTAATTATTAACCACTATTACATTTAAACTTTATTATTTTTTATCCTTTTTTTTAAACCTCTACGAAAATAAAATTATCTTATTTTATGAATAAAATTTGCAGTTTTATGGCAATTTAATTAGCATATTTTACAATTAAAAATGTAACTGAATATCATTTAAAGTATGTATTCATATTTAAATATATGCAGCTTATTTAAACTGATTCAGTCGTGGAATGGAGGTTGGAGCAAGCGGACAGAACATTACGTAATAATTGTAAATTTCAAGATAAAGACAAAGTAGAACATTAGAAAAGCAAAATAATAGAAGTAGTTCCAGCAATAGATAGAGCATGCTCTCTTGATAATAAAAGCTTCAAAAGAATGAAAAGTAAACGTCACTTCAAATTTCAGCAAAGCACACAAAAAAGTTAGACAAAGCATTTTACAGTATAGTTAGATAACAAACATGCATGCCACAAACGTAGAAGAAACGAGCGAAGAGCTTTTGTCAGAGGACATACATCTACAAAAGACTGAAACAGCTTATTTTTTTAAGCTAATTTAATAATTCTTTTTATACCTTACAGTTTGTTGTCTAACCTAACTAAAACGCTTGTACATTTAGTGGAATGATTAAGTTTTATAAGCTTAAAACTTTTCGAGATGCTATACATATTTAAAATCCACCGTGTTATGAAAATATGTGAAATAAGAAATTTTTCTAGAATTTCAGTTTATATAAATACCATATTGTATTTAAATGCTATATTATTTAAGACAATTTTCAGCTTATCTTTCTAATTGATAAACAAATGTAACTTTCTGGGAAAAAGCAGTACTTCATGTTGATCAAATCGTATTTATTTGAAAATTTGTTTATTTACCTATATAATTTTAAATAAAAACAATTAGGCTTTATTACAATAGACAATTACAACATATTGCATACGTTATGTAAGCCGTTATTATTATGAAAATATTTTTCAGAAAAACCTTCTCTTTATAAATATATTTGTTATGATTGCTTAATTTATAAATTATTTTTTATATTAATCTAAATAGAAATTTAAAGAGGCTAAGTAGCTATAAAATCGTATGTGAAACAACGCAATTATATGTGAAACATCTATTAATATTCGTAATTTTTTTAAAATTTTAAATGTACTTCAGCAAGTATCAAACAAAATAACATATGCAAGTTTGACTTTTTCGTTACGTTTTTCAGTAAATATTTCCCCCCAGAAGTTAAAAAAAACTCTGTATTTTCCTCGATGTTGATTTAATGCTGTCTATTTTCCATACTTGCTTTACTTATTTCATACTTTATATGACCAAATTCCATGCAGCACAGTTCCATTAAAAATTGGCGAGTTTGAAAAAAGATTTATAATTTAGTCTCAAACTCAATCAAACATCAATCTCAATGTCAAATAGTTTTATTTGTTGCAAATTTAATAGTTAATTATGATTTTAGGGAGAATAAATTTAATTTTTTATGTGCAAAAAATATTAAAAAAACAAACAAACATTGTAAGCTTAAATATGCACATGATGAGAACAAAATCTCTTTTCATCTTCAAGCCTTTATTAAAAATAAAAATGTATTTATTGTAGTAGCATAAACCCATCAATGTTGGCTGTTACATCAGTGACAGTTTTTCTTGTGGCGTTGTTAAAGTTAAATATATCGTTTACCTATAAAAAAGAATGGGGCCCCTCCTCTTTCAAAAGATGATTACCTGCATCGGTTTGATGACAACATACACGCGCATTTATATTTGATATAATATAGGTATGTGCTATGCGTAATTGATTAGAGTATTTTTTCGATAATATTAAAACAATCATGTGCTTTCGTAATTCAGATGAAAATGAAATTGAAAAAAAAAATACAATGATATAGTGATGGAAAAGATTTTTTTATCGACTCTTTATTAAAATTACAGCAGTTAATATATTAAAATACGCAGTTCAAGCTATTATTACTAGTATATAGTTTCTAGATTTAATATAATATAATTCTCAGTACATCGAGATTTTTCCGTGCTATCCACTGTACTAAGAGTATCTATACTGCTGAAATATTTTAAAACCGTATTAAAAATGCGCGATGTTAATAAAAGATTCTAAGCTTGCCTTTTCCTTCAATCAAAGATGCACATTACTAATCAAGTAACATGGTTTGGAGTTAAACTCAAGATTATAGTATAAGATTTTAGCCTTGTTATCTCGGTTGGTTTAACTCAAAATCATGGTATAACATTTTAACTTTATTAACTCGATTGGTTTAAATCTAAATCATGGTATAACATTTTAACTTTATTTCCTAGTTTGGTTTAATTTGAAATCGTGGTACAATGTTTTAACTATATTAACTCGGTTATCTTAACTCTAAATTATGGAATATTATTTTAACTATATTAACTAGGATGGTTTAATTTGAAATCATGGTATTATATTTTAACTTTATTAACTCGGTTGGTTTAACTCTAAATCAAAGTATAAGAGTTCAACTTAATTAACTCGTTTATTTTTTCCTGTAATATTAATTAGTATCTGCCCATTTTACTCATTAAAAAACTAAAGCTCAGAGAAAAACATATCCTTAATATAGCAATTAAATAATTATGATGATATACCATACATATTTATGATGTAGTTTTTCTTATAGAAAAAAAGAATATTTCTCTTTACGTGATTTATTAAATTTTGAAGATTCATTTCAAACTTCAATTATGGGATGTTCCTGTGTTCAGAAGTCATAAGTAGAAATTCTCCAACTTCTCCCACAAGTTGAATAATAACCATTGTACAGTCGTTATTATTACAGTGATTATCACATGTAATATTCCAGTAGCCATAGTGTTCTAAAGATGTTCTACTATCAAGATCAAAGCAAAGAAAGGTTTAAAAAATACACGTCACAATACACAATTACAAAGCTTGGTAAATGACTACTTAAAAAATATAATATTTCATCACCGTCAATACATGCCGATAAAAGCTTCTATAATGAATGACGTGCAATAAATTTTCATCAAAACAATATTAATATTACAAATCTTTCTTTTTTTTTATGTAAGAAGCAATCACAATACTATAGTTTTCAAAACTTACAATCAAATAAATTCGAAGTATAAATAAAAGAAAGGGTAGGTTTGTTTTACCGTGCCTGGACTCATGCAAGACGGAAGATTTCGGTTTTTTTAGTGCAATTCGTACTTACGGAGAAGAAAACTTTCGGACGAACCTATTTGGCTGTGTCCTGCTGTTAAGAAATTCTTGATTCCTTAACAGCTTAGCTTCTTTAGATTGAAGAAGATCCAGCTCTCTTTCACGCACCTGCAATAAGATTAAACAGGCTCAAAAACATTTTTTATTCAAGCCTTTTACAATCGGAAATTGTAATGGAATAACAAGTTTATTTTCGTTAACGATTCAATATAATCTAAAGCGCAGTTCCCACTTTGTTCCGCACATGTAAATTAATTTACATTTTCGTCTGAAAATTTTTATAAAGAAATTTTCTGGAATGAAATATTTTTAAAAAAATAATTTGGATAATTATAAAATAATTGTGTAAAAATCGTAATTTCTTATCGTCCCTGTCATGAAATAGTCTGCATACATATTCACACCAACTCTTTTCTTTTTCGTTGGATTTATAGCTTGGAGTGCCTAGACTTCTCAAGAAGTATTTTCCAGGCTAGTCTTCCACCTGCAAGTTTTATCCAGTTTTCCCCGAACTTTCTATCATCATCATAAAGATTCTTTTTACGTTAGTCTGGCACATTTGGCTTTAAATCTCGTCTTCCATCGCTTGTGGTCTAAGGCAGCCTCCCTAAGCAAGCTCCCACAAGACCATCCAAGTGCATTATTTTCACCCATTTGCCATGTTAGTTTCAGTGTTCCTCACTTCCTTCATCCCTCTGGTGTCCAGAGGACACGTGGAAATTCAGAGGCAGGCCGTTCGCAGAATGTGTCCCATTCACATCCATTCTCAATGTTTGATTTCCTCATTAATGGGTCGCGTTTTGGACCCTTGGTATAGTTGCTCATTTAAAATTACGTAAGGCCAAAAGATTTTGAGAATCCTGGGTAAAGCTTTAGTTAGAAAAAAGTCCAAGGAGTTTTCTTAAGATTTTGTAAGTTTCTAAGTTCTACACTCATAAAGAAGGACTGCTTTAACTGTTGAATTGAAGATATGGGCTAAAAACACCATGAGATTTGATCAGTCTGGATGTAACATCTTCGTCAGTTCCACCTGTGGTAGACACTATTAAACCAAGATAACTAAAAATATCAGTACTTTCGATTTCTCTGCTTTGTACGTTGAGTTTAATTACAATGTTGCTGCTTAATTTCATTGCTTTAGTTTTAAGACCTATAATTTCTGCAGTTTCTGTCACAAGTGGTGTTTTTCGTTCCATAATTTGGATGACAACGGAACAATATAGTCTGCATAATAAAGGTTCTCTAAAAGGTTCGTAAAATTTCTGTTGTTTTATCCTTGGTAGTTTTCTTCATAATCCAGTCTATAACAATAATAAAGAACAGACCAAACAGATCACAGTCTTAGACCACTTTCAATCCTAAAACTTTCAGTTGCTGTTTGATTTAAACAAACACATCTGTTATTGGTATACAAGTCTTTGATTATGTTAATAATCTTCAAGGTGTTTCGTTGACTGCTCGAACTTTTTTATGAGAGTTTAAATTTAACATGAATTCATTTTTTTACCTATTGTACAATAAGGTACGAAGTCAAGACTTACTGTTTTATTTATTAATTGTTTTTTTGCTTGCGTGGTTATTTTACGCAAGATCTTTATGCACTAATTACTTATGTATGCTCTAGTATACGTTATGTGTAAACAGAATGCTTACATTTCAGATTTCTATTAACTATATTTGTTTTCTGTGCGTAACTTGAGAAATATTAGTAAATACAGACCTTTTCTTGCTTTTTCTTCAATGCCTGTAATTCCTTTTCTAGCTTAACTGTGATTTTTGCTACCATTTTGTGCTGCCTAATAACATCCAGTGACTCAGCAACGATGTTAGCCTCTTCCGATTCTGAAAGTAAATAAAAAATTAAAATGACAAACTTTCAGTCATTTACTTTTTAGTATGTTTTTCGCTAAGTTTCTTTAAAAATTACATGAATCTAATTTTAACATAATTTATTTATAATGCGTTCCATATGAATAAATCCACCTTGATTTTGTGCTAAAAATTGATTCAAAGTAAACAAATAACAAACTTTCTAAAATCTTTTATTCTAATTTATTTTCGTGAAATATTTAGGAATTATAAAATTTAAAGGTTTCCATTTCTGATAGAAAAGCAGCTGCGTACTTGCTTCCGATATTATTATTTTTGTATAGATTATTTGTGACTGAAAAGGGGAATCAAATAATATTTCTTATAAAAAAGAGTTTTTGAAATGATGTAACAAATAGGAAATAAAAGTAGCCATTTAGAAATTTAAATTTCTTAATTATTTCAATCTTTTTAATAGGGAAGTCCTCTTTTGTTAGGATCTTTTACCTCTAGCCAAATTTTCTTGATAATTCAATATACGAAATGGCTACAGGAGATAAAGAAAATATATTTCAAATTAAAAAATATAAATATATAAACCAGGGAATGAACAAAATTTATTCGCAACAAATATTAGTCAATACTTTTCGATAACATTGTTGTTTAGAACTTCTAATAGATGGCGCCACGACTCATAATAAAAATATTTTCAAACATTTTTATTTCAGTATCTAAGACAGTGAAAAAGAAATCACAAGAATCTTTTTTTCATCTCCGTCACTCACTGTGATAGATAATCATTAAGAGAGCTAAAATTTGTGTACAAAGTAAAGGAAGCTTTTGTAGAAAGTGCACAGCACTAAACATGCCCAGACATCTGATGTTTAGTTTTAACTTTGTTAGCTTTAATTATTTAAATCACGAATTAAACATTGTACAAATTAATAAGCATACACAATGCATTTTTCCTTTAATTTTTTAGCTTTAAATGTTCTGATATTCCCTTATCTGAAGGAGGGGAAGGTGGATGCGTTAATCTTATATTAAAATTTCTAGTTTTTACCCTAACATTTAATAAAATACATGAAGTTGCAATAATAGCTATCCAATGTAATTTTGTAGGATAAAATTGAATTTAGTTAATATATAATCTAAAATATTTCATATATTTGAGATTTTGGATTTAAAATAAAAATATACATAAACAATTTTGTAAGTTTTATTAAATTAATTTCCTATCTCCATTTCAATGTAATAATGTAATCGAACTTTAATTACAAACTTTAAGTTCGCAATCTTACCTAGAACTGAGGGTTTTTCCTGAGTTTCTTCTGTTAACGATGTAACAGTTTGGTTAGATCTCCCTAAAAAAATCATTCTATTAATAAAACTGACTTTGTATCAAACAATCAATTGATACTTTATTAGAAAAAAAATGTTTGTAGCTTTTTAAAGGTAAAAAAGGTAAAAAAAATTAAATAAGTAAACAATTTAAAATGCTTACTTGTATACACATATTATTCATATTTTTTTCTTATAATTTTTTAATTCTAATAATATTTCTAATTGTTTAACTAACATCATCTTAGTTGCCGTTGTTCTAGAATCTAGGAAAATATATCGTATTAGATGGATTTTCCAGGATTTTAACTTTTTTCTGAAGATAAAATCTTTGATTTTAGCTTACAAGAGAGTTCGAGTTTTCCGTTGATTGTCTTTCTCAAGAAGCAGTTCGTTTGCAAATAAAAAAAACATTATTGTTAATAGAAATCTTGTTCATTTAGTGGAATAATAGAATGGTATTAAAGATAAATTTTCTGGGATTAAATTAAAAAAGTTGAATTGAATTGGCATTAAAAATAAAATAAAATAATAATTAAAAACACAAAATTTTCGAGTTTTTTTTTATACAAACAAAACAGAAAATAATTTTGAAAAAAAGAATTTTTTTATACACTCAAAATACTTAAGAGGAATTTATTTAAAACATTTATAACTGACAAGAAAGGTAATTTAAAAGCAACCAAAGGTTTAAAGGCACTTAGTATTACTACAATATAACGAGGAAATAAATTTTTATGAGAGAGAAAAAAATTTTCAAAATGAAATATACCTTAAAGTCTTAAAACCAACAAGTGAGATAATAAAATTCAGCTTTGTTCAGAATTTTTTTGAGAGGTTATTATTCTCTCAATCCTAAATGTCTGTAAGTCCTTACTTCCAAAATATTCTATATTCATGCTGATCTCTTACCGACAAACAAGCTGACTTTGCGCCATTTTTTGATGTTATTTTTTTCTTCCCTTTTAAATTGCTTACGTACAATTGTGAATATTTTACAAAATTTATAACCGCACAGCACTTTTTTAAAGTTATAATTAAAACTCCATTCTAAATGGAATAGAAAAAAAAGAGAAATATGTAACATAAAGTCGCCACTTTTGAGTGAAGTGACTTTGACTTAATTTATTAGTACCTAAAAAATCGACTAAAATCTTTTTCGGCGCATTTTATCCCTTCTTGTTATCGAGACCAACTAACAGGATTTTTAAAATAAATAAAAAAGTTTTATTTTTCAGTGTTGCTTTATGTGGGGGAATAGAAAAAATTAAAACAAAAATTTAAATTTATTATTATTATTATAAATAAAAATATTATTGTTTGCTATTATTATTAGTTTTTAAAGTGTTTATTAATTTTTTAAGTGATTATTAATTTTTTTCCTCCGCTGAAATTAATATTAATTTATTAACATTTTTACTGAAAAATAGTTATTATTGAAGTATATATTTAATTATTTACATTGAAACACGGAAACCGATATTTGAAAAATTATTAGAAATTTTATTTGGAGGGGAGATAACTTTTATTTGACCGATGTCCAGCATGTTGTTCTTCTTCCCTTAGCATGCTCTGGTGCCTCTTAACTTTCATCGTTTTCTATAAGTATTATCCATGGATAGAGTTTGCTACAATACTAAACAATAACTTTGCACACATTATTAGTTTTTGATGATTTGTCATTGGTTCTGGTTGCTCTATTTATCTTAATCTTTTCTACCAGTATTGTAACGTTAGAACAAATACTGGTTACTTCAGTTTCACTACACATTAAATCAGTAGAATAGAGATACTACTACAAAGTCTCAAATGTATTAAAAAGATATTGAAAACTTACTACTTGTGTCTTGTCTTGTATGTACAGGGCCAGGTGACGCTGTTCCAGCTGTTGTTTGTTTCGGTACTGTGCCGTTCATTTGGGCATGGCGTTGTGCCAACGTCGATGGTTGAGAGGAAGGTTCGTCAATTGACGTACTAGCCTTACTTTTATCATCAATTTTCCCCAATGATGGATTTGGTTTAGCTGGCTGTGCACTTTTTGGTTTTTCTTGAGAATCTGTTGAATCTTCAGTTTCCTAAAAAGTATTCAAATTTTGAATTACAGAGTAGGACATTTTCTTTGCATTCATTACTACTTTAATATCTGAAGAAACAAACTAATCATTTAAGCTTAGTAAGTCATACGAAAAACTTACATTACCGCTCATTAATTTCAATGTACCAGTTTTTTTTTCAGTTTTCAAAGATGTACACAGAGTAATAGACTTTTCCCGGGAATATAATCTTTTAATCAAGCCAAGAAACAGATTTCATAGAAAACGAAATTCGGATTTAAATCTCCTTTTACTCACATTAACACTCATTAGAAGAGATCGTGGCTACATGTACTCGTCGGCGTTTATTGATTTGTTTTCCACAATTTCAATGCAACTTTATTTCAATGGTATGAAAGTACCTACCACATGGACGCAAAACCCTGGCAAAATTACCGTACTGTATGGTGATGAACTGTATAATGATCATTTCTGGTGAAAGAAAAATCGTAATTCCGGTTAATAAAACAAAAATATATGGTATTTTAACTATTCATTTTATGGATTTTTCCATTCATATGGCTTACCGTAAATTCCGGTTTTTAAAATTATAGTTATAATTCAACATGCAAAAGTTATAGTAAAACATGCAAAACTAAAAAGTAAATTTAGCCGACTAAATGGTTTTTATGCCAGCTTTAAGGTATCATGATAAAATGACCAATTTTTACCACATTTAACAAGTTTTAATCACTTATCATAAATTATATTTTATTGTTAATTCTATCAAAATCTAACAAAAATGCTTCGATAAAAATTATCGAGATTTTTGATGAACCATAGAGCCAGTACCCATAGAGCCAGAAACGTAGTAAATTTTATCACATTCTGGTAGGTTCACCAAAACTTTTTTTCGCAGTGTACCTTATAATTCTGATTTATGCTATCTATATCTCTAATGCATTTGTTCTATTGACTAACTTAATATCATGAGTACTTTGTGTCACATAATGTATAAATTGAAACTTTACTCCAAAACTTTTGCTTTGAGACATCGCGTTAGTAAAATATCTGTACCCCCTAATATTTAAAGCAAAAATGGACGGAAGCAG
This sequence comes from Parasteatoda tepidariorum, assembly GCF_982258835.1. Taxonomy (NCBI): domain Eukaryota; kingdom Metazoa; phylum Arthropoda; class Arachnida; order Araneae; family Theridiidae; genus Parasteatoda; species Parasteatoda tepidariorum. The sequence continues at coordinate 36,468,565 of NC_141762.1, read as the reverse complement.
ATTGTTAAGCAACAGATTTTCATAGACCATCTGATAGCAATTTTTTGGGAAAGCTCTCTTTTACTATAAATCTAAGGCGAGTGCTTTATAGCTTTATAGACAATAATTCTATATGATGAAGCATATGATGAATTCTATATGATGATATACTGGATTACTTAGAAAGAAGCATAGTACGGCCTGTTTATCGTACAGTTTAAATAAACGATTACAGAAACGAGATCTTTAGGTCACTTAGAAAAATGAAGCTATTAAATAGGAAAATACTTCAGGAATATAGAACAATGCATACTCGAATGGAGATAATGGCACATTCCAAAAGTTTGCAATCATCAATTGTTTATTTTAAAAGGAAAGAGGAGTACTTACTTCGTCCAGATCATCAGTCAGAGCCATCAACTGCTGTGCGTGCTTCTCCTGTATTGACTGGTATGCAATGGGGTTCGCCAAAGCATCGGCCAAGTCTGTTAAGAAGTTCAAGAATAGCAATTAGTGGTTATTGTAGAAGTAAAACCGTTTAAACAAACGCATTTTTCTACAAACTAGAGTTAATTAGTGAATATGTGGAAAAGTGAATTGCGCAAACAGTACATTTTATGCTGAAATTCTTGGTTTTGCGATGAGTAAAACTTAGAAAAAGAGCAAAAAAGAAAAAAAAAGCTTTAACTGGTTATTGAACTTAATTCAAATGAAAGTGTAACATGGAATTTGAATATTAGAAGGGCAAAATAGTTTTTAAACTTCATAGTTATTTGAGCCGTCGTGGCTCAGGGGATAAAAATCTCGTCTCCCAGTAAAGGGCTCGGGTTCGAATCCCAGTGATAGCTGGTTGATACAAATTCCGCATCAGGTCTCGTACTAACCACAGTGCTGATATAGAATAGCCTCAGCCGTAAAAGGATCATGAGTTAGAGTCCTCTTGCCATCAGTCTAACCATGGCAGGTTTTTGGAGTTTTCATCTCCATGTAACGCAAATGCTGATTAGTTGCATGAAAAAAGTCCTCCACGAAGGCAGCATTTTCCCTAATACTTGATTCAGGAGTTCCCTTGTCTTCGGGATTGGATATAAAACTACAAGGCTATGCAGTTGAACAGTGATAGTCGTAAACTCAAAATTGACTCTGCTGTTCAAAGACCGTTATAAAATATAATAAAACTCCATTGTTCCTTTTGAAAAATATTCGAAAATCAGTTTTTCTGATTGAATTTTCTATTTATTTGAATTCATTATTTTCAAGATTTTAAATTGCAATTTTCGTGGTACTGCCGATATGGTAACACTCTGTGCATTAATCTTGTTAATATGCTAGCAGTGAAAGCGCAATAAAAATTAATTCATTGAGCTTATTTATAAATTCGAAATAAAGGAAGTTTTATGAAAAGGGAACACAGTCTAGTGTAATTGAATCTTATTGATGAAATGATTAGAAAAAATTTCATCACTCAAATTCAGTCTTGAGAATATGTTACGCTTGGCTACAAGCTAAGGGTCTTAATTTTTCATCGAGTCATTCTACTTTAAGTTTATATATTTTAAAGATGCTTTTCTTAAGCACATCAAAAAGACAAATTAACATGCTTTTCTAATAACCTGTGAAGTGTTTCGAATTTTTTAACAAACAATTGACTCTTAATCATAAGTACTATCATTTTCAACTATTAGTCATTGTAATTAAATGATAGGTTAATTTACTTACCAGATAAGCCATCAGGGACATAATCCTTTACCGTGATGTGTACAAACAAGGTTTTCATCGATAAGGGCTGACCAGATTCGTTTCGAAGACATATGTGGCGATAACCTGAAAACAGTTGCATCCAAGTATTACAAAAAATTCAATGGTGCATTATAAAGTACAAAGAAGTATTATAAAGTACAAAGGAATATTAAAAGAGACCTTACCTGGTCTTAGACCAACAACTGGAAGCACTCTATGACCCAACAGTTTTCCACTATCATCATTTACGGATATTCGCAGACAGGCTAAATCTGGAAGTACCACCTAAGAAATAATAAGCGAAGAGAGTTAGTCTAAAGTGATGCTTTAATTCTCTTTCAATTTTTTTTAACAGCATAACAACTTTTTTATTTCAAAATAGTAAATAAAAAACATGAAAATTTACCTTTTTAAAAACAAATGGCTCTTCATCATAAACTGGATTGATACCATTGTTAGGAACAGTTTTCGTTTTAAATTTCCGTCGCACAGTGTCTGCAGGAAGACCATACATGTCTACTTCTACATACGTTCCTACACGCTTATCTGATAAAAACTGTCCTGATAATATCTGGAAAAAAAACAAGCATAAATTTATTCTATAAAATAACATTAAAGTGAAATAACCCTTTTTTATATTTAAAAAAAAAAAACTGTCCGTAGAAAAGAGGATTCCCAGAGCCTCGACAGGTTGCACTTCTGCCTGTTGTTCCATGGAAGGACCTATCCCTTGAAGATACAATGGAGGCATTCTCCTTCATGCTCCATCTAGAGAACAACCCCTATCCCTTTACACGACGATGACAACAACCCTATTTTATAGATAAGGCCTGTTTAGACGATCCAATTTCTTGGACAGAGATTGATTGATATTGATGGAAGCTTGTTTTGCTTTGAGCTTGGATCGTGTAAACAATCATCCAAGAACTTGGTCCAACTTCTTGGACGATAGTAAAGCATGTTCTACTTTCCATCCAATTTTTTTTCTCCCTTAACCAATCAGCGTCTTAGGTTTTGTGACGTCAACAAGCAGGCAGCAAATTATGTCATTCTGTTGTCTGTTTTCATATATTTTAGTCCACATAAATTGATCTGTTGTGGTTTATTTGTGTTATTATGATTTTATTTGAATTTATTTAGTAATTTTAAACTTATGTAAGTGTTGTTTTATAATGTTGAATATGAACAATGCGCATGCGCAACTTTTTCTTTCAGCGAATCAGAGACATTCAAGAACTTGGATAATGTCGACGAATCATTCTTGGACATTTCTTGGACAGAGAAATCCGTCCAATTTCTCGGATTCAAGAAATTGAACCGTGTAAACAGGCCTATAGTCTTGCTTCTTCTATTTTTCTGGCATTCAGCTGATTAGAATCTATCAGATTTATTAGATATTACTTATAGCAAACATTTTAAATTTATTATTAATCTATTTAAATTAATTTTACTATGAATTTATTATTAATCTTTTTTTTATTTGGTTTGCGTGATAAAGCGGAAAGATATTACAGTAGTAGCAGACAATTCGGCATATCTAATTATAAGGTATGCATTTAGTGAAATAAGCTGGAAAAGGTGGTTACTCCCGTGTGTGAGTTTGAAAGGAATAACAAAATAGTAGCAAGCAAGAGATGTTTCTTACAAAGCTGTAAAGTTCTTAAAAAGCGATTTTTCCCTTCAGAATAACAGACAGCATGGGTCTCTAAAACCAATTAAGTAAAACCTAATGCAATTCTATTCATAAGTAAAGCGTCAACTCAACAGTTATTAAAACATGAGCAAATTGAAAAAATGCATGAAAAAGGAGTCGAAATACCAAAATTGCACAAAAGTCTTAATGATTGCACAAGAGATTTAAAGATGAGTTTATAAAGTTTAAACAGGATGAGCAGTATGCAAGTTCAAAATGTGCTTTACATAAGAGATCTAAAATTACGGGTGAATGTGTTCATTTGTCCCGTTATTGCAGCTGCAAAAATGACAGAATGATTGTTTCATTGAAGCAAAATTAAGAAATCTTAAAAACACACATACTCGTTACTTTACACATACTCGTTACTAATACTACAATAATAAGAGCTCTTTTATATATTTCTTTATCTAATTTATTGGACAGTTTATAATGATATTACAGAAATAAACGTTACGTTATGTAACTGCCGTTGCTGATAGTAATGGAATGTAAATATATTTAGCACACCGAAAATAATTTTAGACCGCTGCTTATAACAATTGAGTTCACTTAGTTATTAATTAGTCAAACATTATTACATTAATTAGTCAAATAAATATTAGGGTAATTAATGTTGTTTATATATTTTCTGTAGTTGGATATATAGTTGCACGTATTGCAAGCGCAGATAGATAAAAAAGCAAACAAGTATTGAAGAGCTAAATAGAAGAAAGTGTTAAGTGACATTTTGGGATTATCATGCTTAATAAAGGAAGCGACAGGATGACTCAGCTAGAAATCCTCCTTCTCAAAAGACTTTTGTAAAATAATATTGAATGCAAATGACCGCGACAAGTTTATAAATCTAAAATTTTGAAGATTTAAAAACCTACTTTGGTCGAGCTGGATACATTCGAATTGTCAATTTTCGAGTAAATAATAACAAAAAGATTAAATATGTCAAGATTAAATAAAATGTCCATTTTAATCTCGCTTTCTTGTTTTCAAAATATCTCGCGTATCTGGTTTTCAAAAGTCATTATTTTCAGAATTTATAAATTTTCTAAATTTGCAAGTTGTTAAATGCATTAATTTATGAAACATTGGATGCTGAAAGCACAAATGATTCTTCAGAGTGAATAATTCCCTTTCATGCTCACAAAATCCTTCCCTTTTAGGGTTGAGGTTTCTCGACACAGGCAGTTTATTATTTTAATTTAATCGCCTAGTTCGGAATTATGTTTACTTAGAAAATCCATTAATCCATATTAGCGCAAATATTTCAATCTAAATGAACGACTCACGAATCAATTCATACATTTGATAGAATTTCAATCAAGAAATTCATCTATAGAATATGAGAATTATAAACCACTATCTTTATCCACTAAGGAAAACTAGACTAGTTAAAAGCAGTACATATTTTAAAATTTAACACAGAAACCAAATCTACTGTTTAACCATTTGATGCAGACGGAACACTGTTCTTATATATATATATATATATATATATATATATATATATATATATATATATATATATATATATATATATATATATATATATATATATATATATATATATATATATATATACATATATATATATATATATATATAAGTTCAAAATGAAGAATAAAACAAAGAAAAATTATAGACATATGAAAAAAAGGGGGTGGGAAATAATAAGTAAAAAAAAAACAACAAACAATATTTTATTTAAAAAAAAAAAAAAAAAAAAAAAAAAAAAAAGTAAAATGTTAATTAAAAAACCGGAAAAAAAGCCGGAAAAAAAAAGATATAATCTTTTCTTCAGCCCACACGATTATATCCGCAAAACAGAGTGCTTTCTGATATTGTATCAATAAAGCCAAAGCAAAATATATTAATACAATAGTGTGAGGAGCACTCAAAAAAATTTTTATTAAATAACTACGTAAAAAGTAAATATAACATGTAAAAACAGATAATAAAATAAAATAAAAAGAAAAAATAAAATAAAAAACATTAAAAAGGGGGGACTATAAAGCGAGTAGCAAAATCATAACAACTTACTTGGACAGTTATTTTTCAAGAATGATTTAAAAATGTTTTCGCAGAAAGATTGCCAGATTACAAAATATGAAAACAAAAGATGAAAACAAAAGCGCAAATTGAGTGTAACAAAAGGGTTCTAAAGTGTCGTTCTTACTGCACTGCTGAAGTGATTTGTTATTCTGAGTTTTGATTTGTTAGTTACCAAGGATGGGCCCGAAATGGATGTGCACAAGGTAATATTATACTGGATAATTTTAAAAATTGATCATAAATAGTTTTAGAAGATAGATGTTTATTTAAGAAAAAATATAAAATAGAAAAGAGAAACATAAATTGCCTGCTTTGTAAATAATTTTAGCCGCGGATTTGCACGATATGGATTAGTACATAGAAAAATTATTTAAATTATCAAAGAAAAAATTTTAATAGATAATTTTTAACACGGATTTGCCCGAAATGGATTTGCACATGGAAAAATTAACAAAGAAAAAATTTTAGCAGATAATTTTAACCACGGATTTGCCCGAAATGGATTTGCACATGGAATTGTATAAATTAATAAAGAAATTTTTAGCAAACAATTTATCCACGGATTTGCCCGAAATGGATTTGCACATGGAAAAACTGTATACATTAACAAGGGAAATTATTTAGCAAAGGAATTTTTAGTAAATAATTCTAACCACGGATTTGCCCGAAATGGATTTGCACATGGAAAGATTAACAAAGAAAAAATTTTAGTACATAATTATAGCCACGGATTTGCCCGAAATGGATTTGCACATGGAAAAATTACATAAATTAACAAAGAAATTATTTAGTAAATAATTTTGGCAATGAATTTTGGCCTGAAATGGATTTGCACATGGGAAAATCATAAAAATTAACAAAAAAATGTTTAGAAAATATATCCACCAAAATATACGATTAATTCAATGATTTTATATAAAATTTTATTACATTAGTTGGGTATCCATTGTTTTTTATCAGATTTTGAAAGAGTTTATCGATTTGTATTTTGGATAAATAAATATTACTACATATTCTTTTAATTCTGTTCATTTCATTAAAAGTGGTATTTAAATAGATGCTCCTAGAAACATTAGAATTCCAAGTAACTAGTTTATTAATATTAAAATTAAAATCATTTCTTTTATCGTATAAATCAACAAAGCAGATATTTTCAACTTTCATAATACCCAAATCCAAAAAATTGAAATTAATATTATCATCATGATTACGAAGTAAGATTAATTCCTCAGGGTATATATCACTCAATAAAACAGTAAAATCTTGGAAATTAAAGATAATTAAGTCATCAATATATCTAAAAACAAATTTAATACTCAGAGTAAAATTTTTTTCATAATAATGCAAAAATAAGTTAGCTAAGAGAGATGAATAATTAGATCCCTGTGGTATTCCATTAATTTGAAGAAAGATATCCCTTCCATTGTAAAGATAATTACTAAAAAGACAAAAATTAATCAGAATTTCCCAATAATCAAAATCGCAACAAAGGATATTTTTAAAATCATGGTAATAATTCAAAAGGACATCTTTTAGTTTAGAAAGGGGAATGCTATTGAAAAGATCCTGGAAATCAAAAGTCGCAATAGAATTAATTTTATTATGTTTAATGAAATTTAAAATCGGTTGATTATTAGTGATTATCCAAGAGAAACCTTCTTTAGTAATATAGTTAATAATCTTATTTAAGTAGTTAGAGAAAATGGTGCCAGGTTTAGTTAAATAAGTATTCGACCCACATGTGATAGTTCTAAATTTTACTGGAATTTTATGAAATTTAGGACTGATAATTAAGTAAGGAAATTGTATATTGCTAATTTTAATTTTTAATCTCTTGTAAAAAGCTAAAATTTTTTTAATGGCAATATTATTATTGAAATTACTAAGTTCAAAATTTTTACTATTTTTTAATTCCGTATTTAAAAGTTCAGCATAGAATTTTTTACAGAATATAGCATAATTATTGTTAGCTTTGTCTATGGGAGTAATTACAAAATTTTTTTGAAGTTGCTTAATTGATTGAACAATATTAGAAAAATTTGTTGAATTGTTATTCTTATTTAAATTATCCTTATTATTGAAAATAAAGTTTTTAAAGTAATAATAAACTTCCCATTTCCATTCTGTTAGCATACCTAAAGGTAAAGAGAATCTATTTGATATCTTTAAACAAAAACTATTGAGATCATTAAGAAAGTATTTTAGAATCTTATTGATTGATATATGGTAAATGGGTCTAAATTTTGTGCCTTTTATCATTAAATTCCTAAGTTCCAAGTTTTCTATAATATTTAAATTACCAGTGATAATATGTTTATGATGTTTATCAACAAAATCAAAATATTTATCCTCCTCACAGTGACATTCATAATCGGATATAATAATACTCCCTAAATTTTTGCTTATATCATTATAGTTAAAAATGGTTCTACCAAGTGATTTGTTATATTTAAAACTTTTAATAATGTTAAAATCTTTTAATGGAAATAAAGCTTTAAAATTTTCAAATATGTTGTGAAATTTGATCTTATCGAAAATAGGATTTTGAAAGTTAATAACAAAATATAAATTATCTAAACTTTTCTTATTATTAGGCAAAATTTTGCTCATTTTGGCTTTTATAAGATCGAAACAAAGAATTCTGAAATGTAAGTTAATGAAAGAAAAGTTAATAATAAGATCGTAGAACTTATATGTTTCATAATTCTTAAGGGAGAAGACAAAATCTTTAATTGGTTTAATACTATATTGTTTATTAAAGTCTTTTTCCATATTAGAAAGAAATTTTATATTTAATTTGTCACTATTAAGAGAGTTTCTATTACTTCTTGAACCCCGTTTACCTCGATTTGTACGCTTATCTTTAATATGAAAAAGTGAATAAGTTGATGAGTTATTGTAGTTAATCTGTGTATGTTGGAAGGTATCGTTTAGCCCATACGGCAGAATTGTTTTGTATAGAAGCATGTAGTAATTTTCTTTCTGTAGTCTTAAATCTAAATCCTCTATAATATCTAAGATATTAATTTTGACTCTGTTAAATTTATGTACTCTAAAATGATTCAATTCCAAGTTATTGATAGCCTTATTACTGTTAATATCAGAACGGTGTTGATTAATTCGAATGTTAAGTGAGTTACTAGTTTGTCCAACATATTTCATATTACAGAAACCACAGGTTAACATATAAATAACATTTTTAATTTTACAAAAAGATTTGGAGCTAACGTTATAAGGAACAGTATGTTTTTTGTCAATATTAGGGCAAGTTTTGCATCTTTTATCATCACACGCTTTATAGGAAGGTAAAGTTTCGGGAATAGAATGCAATTCAAAAAATCGTTTGCTTTCGCATTTGCTTTCAGAGTAGCAGGATGTCGATCCGAAGTTCCCCTCTGATTTAGGCTCTCCGTACCGGGTACAACATGAAGAATAATTTAAATATTGAACACATTTTTTACCAGGCGCTAAATTGTGATAATTGTTTAATTCCATAAAAATAGGCTCAAAGAGCAACATCCTAAACACACGTAACGTCCTAAAGACTGGAAATAAAAACGAAAACAGAAGGAGAATGAAAGAAAGTTAATAGTAGATAATATTAAGCGCTAAAGCTGCATTAAATATGATCACTATAATAATAAAAAAATAAATACAAGAAAACACTAAGAAAATTAAGAAAACAATAAGTAACATTTATTGCGCTTAAGCTGCAAGTAAACAGCACTCATTAGATAAGTTCAAAATGAAGAATAAAACAAAGAAAAATTATAGACATATGAGAAAAAGGGGGTGGGAAATAATAAGTAAAAAAAAAACAACAAACAATATTTTATTTAAAAA